>NC_090967.1:5000-55000 GCF_040807025.1 Struthio camelus | reverse complement strand
AAGTGACGCAAAACTTGAGGGAGTCAGGAGCTGGCAAGGCAAGGGGTCACCTTCTGCAGTTGTTCAGCACTTTACATTAAGGCTTTTTCAGCCCAAGCAGCTCCATCTTCATGAACTTGGAGGTCCTCCAACAGATTAGGCGAGTCTGGAACTATTTTGCACAACCCTTTTATTTCCAGAGAGCCCCATTTCCCAAAGGGGAGCAGAAACAGAAGAGCAAAAAGCCTGCTGTTTTAAGGGGAACTTAGTAGTTCCTCATTGCACTTGAAAGTGGAATATTCTTCCATTCCACATATATCAAGATCACATGAAATTTAGCATGCATTTGAAGGGGCAGAGCTACAGCAGGGCTACACTTTCCAGCTGGACATCTAAAAAGGTCCCTGAATGACCTGTCCCAGACATAAAATAGTTCTTAATCACCCAAGCCAACTCTCAGCTTTCCTTTTCCAGCCACTATCCTTTTGGTCGACAAAAAGGGTGTGTTTAAAGTGGCTGTCCATATGTTTTCACCGTTTTTGCAGAGCCAGGAGAGGCAGGAGCCATCACATATTCTTGTCTAGTAGGCAATTCACAGTTACTCTTTCAGCCTCCATTTCTGGAGGGGGCTGATCAGTTCTGCAGCTCTTACCAAATAAAATTTCCTTCTTGAGTGGTCAAAATACATTTAAGTTACAAAAGTCAAGGGAACAGTTAAAAAAAATCTTGGGGTTCACTTTCAGTCCTTTCTCCCAGCTTTTTTTTTTTTTTCTTCTAAGCCTGCATTCACTAAGTCCTTTAGTTCATAATTTGCAAGAGTTATTTGCTGTTTATTCAAAAATCTGTTTCTGTTTCAGATCCACAAAAATTTCAGCAGCTAAAACTCCTGAGACCACAGAGATCTTAACCATTTCCCAAACTTCCCTTGCTGGAAAGCCACCACAGCAGGTAGCTGTTGTAACAGTTTCTCCCTCCACAGATAAAAGGCAATTTGCTTGCTGCAAAACAATTACCTCCAAATCATTTGTTCCACCTGGGCCATTGCTTTAAAGGGAATTTCCACAAGCTGAGCTTTAAGAAACCTTTCCTGGCAGTGATGGCACACTAATTCACTATAATGATATCAAGGTCAATTATTAGCACACCCACTACCTCAAATGTCCAGATTCCCTGCTCAAATTCCAAAGTCCAGTTCTCAAGACTAATTTTCTCCGTTTTCAAGTAACGGTCTTCCCCAATCACTGTCTTTGGGACTATTCCAACAATTCAGCTTGTGTGTGTGTGTGTTTTTAATTGCAAGAACTATTGGAGTGTCTGGTCTAAAAACCCTCACTTCAGAATGCCAAGTCGGCTCTCGCATTTCACAGTTCTATTAAATGTCTACTCCTGCTGGTCAGGGGCCTAAACACGAGCCACACGACCAATTCCTGTACTTCTAAGCTTTACCATCCAGTTGGTGACTCCCCTTTTCCTCTATGGAATGAAAGAAATTTCTACACAATCTTTCTACCAAGGTAGCAGCATTCAGAGTGATTGACTCCCTTACTTTTTTTCCATTTTTCTTATCTGGCTATTACACTAATATTTTCCAGCTGCTGAAAAGTTTCATAAACCAGATTTAAAGTTTCCCTCCTGTTTTATCTTCAGAGGTCCTGGCAGTGAGTTTCTGACCAGCTGTTTTTTTTCTGGTTGGCTCCTGCAAAGCAGCTGTAGCAAATTCTAGGCCTTTTACGAAGCGTTCATGGCTCAATTTCACCAAGCTCAGCCAGTATCCATATGCTGGCCCTTCCCAGGTTCTTCAGGTCTTACATAATGCAGAATGAACACAGCTTCTGGAGTCCTCTCAGCTGAGACTCCTTTTCCCCTTTTCAGTCCTCGTGCCGTGAGCAGTTCAGAGAGCTGGCAGGCTCTGGACTGGTTATGAAGAGCTCCCACTTACTGCAGATTGAAGTCTCTTCCCTGGGGACAGATTCATCAAAACCAGCAGCTTCAGGCCACACCAGCGGCTGTGAGACACAGTTCCCCTCTCATTTCTCAAAATATTTAATCTGGTAAGTTAAAACACTTCACTAAACTACTAAAAATAGTGAGTTTTCCATTACTTGAGATAGAATGATACCACCTCTCTTCTGAGCCATTCTCATTTCCAGAAAGTGTAGAAAACTATCATTAACAACCAGCACTATGTCTCAGCTTCTTTGGGCCATCTGTATCAAGGTAGAAGACCACAGCTGCAGTTTGAACCCATCTAAATTAATCCCTATGTCCTTGCTGCAACTCAACTACAGCAGCAAAACTGACCAAAACACTCCTTGTCCACAGGCCATCACATCTTTATCTGACAAGCCCATGGGCTTTCAAACTCATTTGAAAAGCTGCAGCTTTTGCCCCAAATATTTCCATTTCTGCCTACAGTACTTTCAGTCCTCTTGGGAAATCACTAAATCAACTCCAACAACACCTAGAGAAACTGCCAGCTCTAATTTTAAGTACTCTTGGAAAACCTGGCTTGTAGATATTATGTCTCCGATCTGTTCCATATTCAGCAGAACTAGCTCACACTTTCTTCTTTCCTTAGATTCTTAATTTCACTCATGATACCAAGCTGCTTTTTTTTTTTTTTTTTTTTGGTTAAACTGAGTAACTAGCATATTCTTAAAGGACCTGTTTCTTCCATTAACAGAGAAATAGAATTATACAAATTGGATATATGCTTTGGCACAATCCCATTTCCTTACCAAAAAGCCCAGCCACATAGAAGGTCTAACTTCCCTGAACACAACAGAAAGAAGGCACTCACTCGCTGACTCCAAGCCTGTCCATCCAGTCCATCTCAGGAGCTTTCCTCACTTCTTCTGAGGATTCATTCACCACTGCTTGTGCTGCCTGTAATCATTTACCCTTCAGATAAGGTATCTGCTCAATTCACTCCTCACCTTGCAGCATCATGCTTACAGCATAGTCTTTCCTTGTCCCCCCATGACATGAACAGACACTTATTGCGTTTTTGATGTAGCACAGAAGTAGGGTTCTTGGCACTGCCGCCTGCTGAACTAAGTCTCTGAGTATCTACAGAACAAAGATGCCCTTGATGCCTCCCTCCAAAGTAACCAATACAAACATACATGTACAGGGAATTAAAGAACAGCACTAAAGCAAAACAGAGGTGTAACTGCACATTAAGCCATTTTCTGGGGAAATAGATCAATATAACTACAGCAGAGTAATTACAATTACCACAGCTATGCAAGTATAACACCCTCAAGTACAATTCTGCAAGCCGCTTTTATTCCAGATCAAGAGTGCAAACACAGAAGTCACAACACCCTAGCCAGAATATTTATTCTGCTATAAAGACCATCCTTTTGCAGACAAGTCCTAAAGAGGTGAAATCTGAATGTACTTGAGGAAAAAAACCAACCAAACAAACAAAACTCTTCTCCAATTGCTTAAAGCACAGCACATTAGTCAGATAATATAAATGGGATCCAAAGTTTAGGGGGGACAAAATACTTTTTGAGAACTATTCTGGCAGTTCTTCTCACTCTTTAGGAGGTCAGACTTGACTTTCTGCACTATTCTTCAAGCTCGTACCAACATTAAGCAAAAAATATACGCTTGCAGCAGGTTCCTGTACATCACAGTGCAGAAGAGGTGGTGCAACTTGGAGAAGAATTATAAAGCCAGAGTCCTCACTTGTGTGTGGGAAGGCTTAAGGGAATATTTCAGCACATCAGGAGCTGAATCACTCTATGTAGGTGGAGCCAGACAGATTGACAAGCTCTGTAACTTGAAAAATGACCTAAGTCTGAGATCAATCATTTCATGAAGTAGCTGACTGAGGGAACATATGGAGACTGATCAAGGTGACGAGAGTCAACGACAATATGACATGGAAAAAAAATGTATTAGATGCACATTCTACAACTGACCAACTATTATATTATTTAAAATATGGACAACAGTCTTCTCAGCTTTAAAGGCTGAGCAGTCTTTTTTCCTGTTACCTTTTAGCATCACCCACAACAACGTTATCTTAACAGATTTCCCCACTGAAGCAGCACATAAAAAAGGCACTTGGGGGGGAAGCCATTAGTACAAGTCTATTTTTTCATGCATTAGATTAATGAAGAATCTAGCACTCAGGTAATGATTTCCCAGAAGTTGTGGAGCAGCCAATTGATACAAGACTATGAATTAACTGCATACCAGATAAAAGCATGAGGGAGAAGAAAAAAAAAAAAAAAAAAAAAGAGTTGCACAACAAGCTTTCAAAAGTTTCACAGCCCTTCAGATCACTAAATGCCAATAAAATGTGGTTGATCTAGGAGACATAAAGCTGGACTTAAATTACAAATTCAAGTAATAACTTTTTATTATACATCTCCTTCAGAAAGCTCAGACTTGGGGTTCCGTCTATTAATCAAAAGGCCATTATTTTACACATGCATATAAAACCAGCTGTCTATAGCTAAGCAGTTTCTCAACTCACTACTACAGAAAAACCACTGAAGAGGTCACTCACTGCCCTACTATTCCAACTCTGCATGATTTAGAAATATTTCAATCTATGGCTCTGCAAGGTATGAAAAATCCGGTAAATATTAAGAGCCTTCCATCATAATTGATAAATATTACTACTAGCATTTAACAATACTAAATCAGAATGCTAACCAATAACCTTGCCCATACTTTCAAATGCAATTTGGTAGATCATTCTAAAGCTCAAAATGTTTTTACTCCTCATTCTCATAAATGCTCTATCACTGCAGACAGCATTTTGCAAACAATGAGCTGACATGGGTTCCTCAGCTGCTCCCTCATATAGTGCAGCTAGTCACGGGGTCAAACTAAAGGGTAACGGGTTTCCCTCCTTTGTTGGCGGGAACACACAATCTCGGCTAACAAATCCAAGTTTTCACTCACTACATCCTACACAGGACATTATTTTCTGTGCCACAAAACGGATTCTGATCAAGGGCGAGCATGAACTAGCATACCACCTTCTTGTGTCTATTTGTATGCTATTTAAAGCAGGGAGCTAAGATACATGACTGCTTGTGATTCCTGATGTTATGAAGGAAGAGCCTGTTATGAAGCAGTTCCACTGCATGTGTAGAAACTTCTGCCCAGAGTGACAATGACTAAGAATATGCATTTTATTTGATATGGAATACCTGGTACTTTCCAAAGATTTGCATGGGCACCTGGACTCTTGGAGTGTATGCAACCCCAAATAAATAGGACTGACTGGATACTTACTCCTGAAAAACCTGCTTTATCTTCATTATATACAAACATCCCCCCCATACACATATGCTTTTGAATCCTTCAAACATATTATCCCACTTTCCTTTAGAGGACTAAGGGAATCAGTCTAGATAGAGCAGGCTCTCTTTAGAGCAAGACAAAAAGGACATGACTCAGGAGTGCTAAAAGATCAGTCACCCTTTCACATCTTCTGCTGTGAAGGAGGAGGAGGAGCGGAAACAAAGTCAGCAACCAGGCATACACTCAGAAGGTAGAGTTAAGTGTGTAGGTAGGCTATCAGACCTGAGGAAGAGTTTGAACAGAAGGTATGAGAAACCCGGATGGAGGCGACATGGCTTTGCTTCCTTTATGAGCAAGGCTATGTTTTTCAGGTTTCAGGGCCTCCTGCCATCTGCAACAGCAGCTCCTAAACCAGTAACTGCTGCCTGGAAGCCTGGAGAGAGCCACCTCATTAGGCGCCTCGTTCATCATCAGCTGCTATGAACATGGTCATTGTCTACAATATTCTTCCACTTACAGAATTGTTACACTTGCCACAGAGCTAACATTCAATGGCAAACAGCAGAGAAGAAAGGCTAGAATATGGTTGATACTGATCTTAAAAGAACAATTAAGAGTTTTGATTCAAAAGCCCTTTTTGATAAAGGTGAAGTGAACTGCGGCAGTCAAGACAATGTTAAATAGGGATGAATAAATATTAGTTCAGAAAATTTGAGGATAAAGGAACAGGGGTAATATCCAAGGCCTTAAAAACAAAAGAAATAGGCCTGGGAAGAAAGCTTCAGATTAGTAGCTTGTCTGGCTCAAAGGAGGTGGTCTTAAACTAGGAAGAATACTACTATATGGCTACAAAATACATACTACAGAGAAGCAGGATTATACAGCAGCTCTGTAGACGGTACGGTAGCACCAGTAGATTTTAAGTCTTTTAAAGATGTGTGGATGTAGCCTTGAGTTTTACAACTGTGCTCCTTTCACAGGACTGACACAAACACTAATTTGACCCAAGGAAAATTTTAATTAACTGGATAGTTTGTCACCTCTCCCCTGTATTCCTCATCAAATTGCTACAGTCAGCTTGTACCAGATTAGTTTTCCAGAAAGAGGGGCAAAATACAAGTCATTTTTTTTTACCTTCATTTACATTGCCATTCAACATTTTCATAGTTTATAGACAGGAGCAATAGGACAATCTTAGATTTATACAAAAGCAAAGTTACCTCAACCAGTAGATGATAAACTAGCATTGACTAAAAGCCTTCATCCAAATACTTTTTTCCTTTATCACCAGAAAACAATTCACAGCTGTACCAGAAAAGACTCCATATGCAGGACTTACCATGCCTATATTTTAGAGTCCAACCATACCATTCATGACTGTTTTCCCTTTCTAATATGCTCAGTTTACAAGAAGACTCCTCCCTTTTTCTTGCTCAACAGCCAGTTCAGCAAGTTCAGTTTCAAGTGTGAATCAAGCTAACTTTTTCTTTGGCAGAACCATCTACAACAGCTCTGCAGGCCAAATCCAGACTGTACCAATATCCATGCAAATTCATTATTTTTGTTGACTGCACATTTTATCCAATTAAAATTCTGTAAGAATAACACTGGTAATACACAAATAGGAAAATAATTAAATTCCCTTTAACTTTTTTAGTTTTGCAAAACAAAGAAAAGAAATTGAGCCATCTTAACAGCTCCAACACACAACCAGAACACTTAAGGAACACGGAGTCTCTTTTTTAAAAGACACTTTTGGGGAGTAAAACTGTATTTTGAGAGTTTTCACCCTATCTATGACCATCAAGCAAATCAGTCTCTTTACCCCTCTCCTCCAACCAGGGCTCTCTAAGATTAAGCAGGCTGCTGTTATTTCCACTTAAAACCTTAAGGCACCCCCTCCACTGTGCATGATACAACATAGAAGTATAGCTTTTGTGAACTAAAGTGGTAGGTATCCAAAGCTACACTACCTACAGAAAAAGATGCAAAACCTTAACTGTACTACATGACTTCAAGCCACATCCCCCACTTGCATACTCCCAGTGAAGATGCACAAAGACCATTAAAATATGCTTATATAGCATTTATAAAAAGGATTAAACTAGTTCAATATGATTAGCCGCCCACAGAGCTTACTTTGGTACAATTATTTTTGTAGAAAATAATCAGCCAAAATAGTTCAGCAGTGCAAACAGTGTGCAGGACAAACCTAAGGCTAGTTTGCCTTGCAGCTTATATTGCATACATTTATAATCTTTGAGGGCTACAGCAAGGTGCCATTACCATCTATGGAAAGAATTAACAGTTTCATAAACATCATCTCACTAGTAGTTCTCCACACAGAAGAACTTGGTCTCAGATTGAAACACGGACCATGCCACTGCAAGTACATTTGGGTGTAACAACTGCTACATATTAACCAAAGATTAGTAAGTTTTGCCCCAATTCCATTCAATTACCATCTATTTGTCTTATATATTTCCTTTACTAATCATCTTATTAATCAAGATATATCTCAAGTAACAACCACTTTCTCCATCTTGGGGATTTATTCAATCATGGCAAACCACTAGGTGCCCATCAATCATGTTCACAGCGGTAAGCTGTGATAAGGCAAACTAATCCAGTTATTACTGCAGCCACATGATAAAGGAATGTTTTACTTACTTACCTGTGTTGGTAAGTAGGTAAAGTTATTTAAGTTTCTTTGGATGTGATAGGAGTCTTGGGCCCCTTTTTGGAACTCTGAACAATCAACTCTTCCATATGAGTGAAAATATTAATAAACTCTTTAAAGGACTGAAGGAAAACAGGAAGCTAAGAGGGAAAGTACATGTGATGAAAGCAAAAGATTTGGCAGGCAAGTTGGCAGTAATTTAAACTTGATCTTCAATGCACCAAAACACTACCATCTTTTCAATCATCTAAGCACTTGTGCTACATATGCTTAAAATATATTCAAACAACAGTAAATAGAGACATTACTAGATTCTGATAAAGTTTCCAAAAAAAAAAAAAAAAAGTCAGAACAAGAACACCCTAATAAAAAGATGCACTGGGATCCACTGGGTATGGGCTATAATCTGCTAGAGATAAGATTCAGAGGACTGTTATCAGCAACTTTCCCTTTCAACAGGACACCTTGGAAGCCTCTTATTCAGTGAGGAGATGGAAGGACTCTGCAGTAGGAAAGACTGGCCTTCCACAGGTTTCACTCTGTAGTCCCTTCTTCTGCGTCCCAAACACCAAGGTCCAAATCTCAGAACACAGCCCATGACAAAAATACAAGATTTTTTCTGCTGAGATAACTGGAAGTGGCATAGCACAAAAACTCCAAGTAGGGGCTCGATACAGACAAGAAGCATCTCTACGTTGTGAGAAACATTTAATTCAACACAATGAATTACAAGAGGACAGATTTACAGATTCATAACCGTAACAGACTGCTCAAAAAGGAAAGTAATTTGCACTGGCAGCTGTACCAGGTAAGGTTGCCCAAAGCAATACCTGGTAGAGCAGCAGCAAAGTGCAATTCAGTCTTCTTGCAGTACTCCAAATGAGCAATATCAAAGAGCTTTTGTATTTTCACATCTTTAAGAAAAAGGTTAACATCGTATCAATCACTTTGGCATGGGATGTTTTTCAAGGAGCTTAAACCTATTCAAAGCACTAAGCTGAACTACTCCCAAAGGCTATTACTTTCCAGGCAATTCTCCTGGCCCCCTTGCTGTTATTGCTAATCATTCTTACATCATAAAGGCTCTGGGAGCTACTTTCTTCCCCAAGTTTTGGGATACCAACAACTTGTACAATTGGTCAGTGGCACAATATGTAATCCACCACTTTATACTGTACTCTCAACTGAGACTTCCATGCATAAATTATGCAATGGATACCCTAAGACTAAAATAATTTTTGCAATCTAGTCAACAAATTCTCCAAACTATAAACTCTGATCTTCCTCCCCTCTCCCTATCCTTCCTAGATAAATCCGTTTTTAGCCACAAGTTACCCCAATATGCTCACAGATGTACTAGAAGAGACTGAGGAATCAATCAAGGTACCCATGGTGAAGCCAAATACTTAAACACATTAAGGCAGGTTTCACATCATTTCATTTTTGGACAAAAAAATGCTGGCCACTTCACTGCACATGCAAATAAGAAAGGTTTAATACTTAATAAAAAGTTTTAGATTCATTTTTAGATATCAATTATAGAAAAATCAACCTTTCTCCTTTTGTGTTTTTTTTAAAAGAGGTCAGAATACTACTGCACATGAAAGTAGAAGTGTAGATACACCTACTGGAATGGATTCCCTTCCCTCCACACTCTCAAAAACAGAGGTCAGGGTTCTTGGCACCAGAAGAGAAAGGAAGAAAATTTCCTCATTGTCAGTCAGAAATGAGTCATCCTTCCATTCTGAGCTGAAAAGGTCCTTCTGACCAGACTTAAACCAAAGCAAAATATACCATAGAGTGGGTATATTTACCTTCAAAACTCTAGTAGGCTATGCTCAGACATACGCAGAACTCTGTATTGAGAACTTGCACGATAACGCATTCAGTGTGGTGCTGGAACTAACTATAAAAACAGATTGCCACTGATGTAAGACCGATTCCTCAAGTCTAAATTGCCCTACACATCCAGCCTCAGATGAAAGAGGCACTGGCAGTTCATCTCTGAGACTACACTTCAAGACCAATGTGGTCTTGAGAGGAAAGTGAAATTCAGTGACCTGAATTGACATATGAAATGACAATCCACAACAGAAGATGACCTCCCTACAGTCTAGTACAAACAGGTAGCCTACAGCAGAGTAGCCGAGGAGTGAAACAGTGTCTCTCTCACTTGTATTAGAGAGAAAATTGTTTTTATGGGTCACTATTAAAGGTACTTTGATAGAAAAGCCTGAAAAAAGTATCACTGACCCACCAAAAAAAAAAAAAGACAGGAAATTTCCTAGTATTCTCCCCTCCCACCATTTTATATTCCTTTAGTCCCTCCCACTTTTGTATTCCCCATTACCCTACCCCTTTAGAAAAAGGAGGGGGAGTAGAGTTTAGTCAAGTTCCATCTTCAAAACTACCCAGCAATTAATGAACCATCAGCTTCTCAACTTTTCCTGAAGCGTACATCAAAAATGCTCATAGGTAAAGGTGGATTGTTGGTTCAATTTACTCTGCAGACACTCTTGGCTTTGTAAATAGTTGTGCTGACCCTGCTGATAGGGTTTATACTGGGAATTCTTAGATGGAACTCCCTAGAAGAAAAAGAGAAAAGACTTAGTAAGTTAATACGCACTGATATACCTTTGTAGCAAGTGAGCTCTTAAAGAATAAAGCATCATTGCCAGTGTTGATCTGTAACATATCCATTTCTTTATTTCCTGTTTTTCACCTTCAGTCGATAATTTGTTCTGGTTCTTTACTATTGCCAGATCTTTGTAGTAGAAAGGAATGCAAGACACTTAGTGCCAAAATAAAGCCACCGTTAATCACGCAGTAAAACAGGAATATGAAGAGAACCCAGATATAAGATGGTATCTCCTAAAAGCCAAACAAATATCACAATTATAACTGACTTCCAGCTTAAAGGATTGGTTAACATAAATCACTCCCAATTCCACCTGATCCTGAAATACAGCTGTCGCTCCTTCCAAAGGAGCTTTGCTTTTCTTCTGCTATTCATCTTAAGATGCCCTTTCCCCCCCCCTACATTCGCATTTCTTGCCTCAAAGGCTTGCACAACTGGAGCCTACATAACAAAGCATCGAGGGTATTGGCTATCCCATTTCAGTGACAGAACACTAATTGCTTTTCTTAGGGTAAGACTTAAAACAAGCAAAAATAAAAATCAATGAGGTCTGTTTTCATCTCATTGCATGAGCTCTGCTGATGATACATAGCACTCCTAGCTAGGGTTACTTCAAAATTAACACAGCAAAGGAACATCCTGCTTCACAGCATTACTCACTCTGTCCCCATCCTAGTGCAACATGTAAGAGAACTTCAGCAGTGTATACTGGCTTGGCCTTATTTGTAGAGTTGAAGATCGTACCTCTGCTTTTGTTCTGAATTACTACACAGTAATTATTTACTCTTCCCATCTATTTTAAGTTTTTGAGATAATAAAATTGAAATTGCACCTTTAGAAAGTTCCACAAGTGGAAGTCAGACATATTTAAATTATCAAAAGGGTGTATTGTTTTGAAGGAGGGATGCAGCACAACATAAAGGCCCATTTCTGCGAATCCTGTAGTTACTACTGTTAAATGGTCTTAAACTTGCATTTTTTCCAGATTGTGAGAAACTGCATTTTTCTGTTATTTTCATCTTATAAATTCCTGCCACATATAATGTATTTCAGCAGTTTCCCTCTTTTGATAGTCAGGTTACCCTTTCTAAGAAGATCACTTTGAATTTCTACAAATGTACCCTCTAAAAATATAACTTTGAATTTCTGCGAATGTGCCCTCTAACACAGCCTGCAAGAAAACGCTTATTAAGAAAGCAAAAGCCAGATTTGGGGGGGGGGGGGGGGGGGGACAAACACATGAGAAGATGGCTGCTGTCCTGCCCACCCACAGCATCTTCTTGGTTAACACAGGAAGTAAAAAAAGAAAACGTGGAAAAACAAATTGCTCTTAGAAGATATCAACACATTTTTTAAAACTGATTCACCTTCAAGTACTTACACATGCATTCTAGCTATACATTTAGCCCATCTAATATAACACAGAATACTCATGGACAACGTAAACACTAACCTGACATCATACCCATCAAAATATTTGATTTTTGCCTGATAGAATGGCTACTTCACTTTTAAAAGTGTGTGCTAGAAAACAAAATTTTGTCAATATATACTAAAATTCCCTTTGAAAATATTCCTACCTTCAATGAAACACTAGTCAGTACAGTTTAAGGTGAGAAAAGAAGTTGTCATATTACCTGGACTATACATTCTCCATCTCCTGGTCATGGTCTTGCTCCTCCTCTTCCTCCTCCTCCTCTTCTTCCTCACCTCCTTCTTTCTCCAAAGGAGCTTCCCCATCTCTTGCTATTTCCTCTACATGGGCAAGCATGTCAGCCATAAGGGCTTCCTCCAGCCTCTTTCGCACCTGCTGCACTAGTTCCTCTTGCTTCCTGCCCCAAATCAATGAATACTCGCATTAATTCTCAAAGCTGTCAACTTTGGGGGAAAAGAATCTTAAATCCCTCATGCATGAGGTTGGGCAGGAAAGTATGATTTTTAAAAAGTCCTCTATAAGAAGAATGACACTGTAAAAACATTGCCCTGCGTTATATTTTAAGTGAAGTTGAAATAAACATATTAAGGTTGGCCAGCATTTTCTATTACGAGTCCTTAATATTGATTGTATCATTTTTAATTTTGCCTGAAAATGACTTAATCTAGCAGCTGACTCAAGTCCTTTTTTGTTATTATCACTAATATAGTTTTAAATGAGAAAATTTCAACCTACTCTGCTCAGATTTCTAAAACTCAGACTGGAGAAAATTAAATTTCTGATTTCAGTTTTTCTGCTCATTCTCATCTTGAGTCACAATCTTAAGTTTTACAGCTACTTTTATGTCAAAGTTGTAAAGTAGGGGATCAACAATCTATGGCTTATGGGACACCTATGCTATCCCAGCCACAGGAAATCAGAAAGTTATAAACAGACAGTTTTTCCTGGTCAAACATCTTGTAAATTCAAAAAGATTTACTTAGCAAATAAAACAATTTCTACTTTTGTACAATGTTAATGGATGCAGAGTAGTGCAATTTCAAGTTAGAGATCTGAACATACAAAATACATTATCATCTGCTTAAAGCTGAATTTTGACCAACCTTGATTCAGCAACGTCATTTGTTACTGAAAGCAAGCTACATCTAAATAAACTACATCCTTGTTTGTTGCCATAACAGCAGTTTATTCTTATGTGTCATCACAGGGCTAAATAAAGTATTAAGTGCAAAAAATGTTAACTGGGATCCCCAATGCAATTAATTAGACCAGACTGGAATGGTGAAAAGAACTGCACTGTTTAGGGTTCTTCCCCCCTTCTTTTTTAGAGGTGCCTTAACCAAAGTTACTCAAACTCAGGTACCTTTTCCAATGCAAGACAACATGCTTTGACGTGAAAAATACAGGTATGAAGCCTGACACCTTAGAACAACTGAGCATGGTCAAAATAAAAAAATAGTAATAAGAGGCTTACAGTACATGCCTGTATGAGAGCAACTTTGTATAAGAATATTTTCTACCCTTCATAAGTAGTATTCAAATTAATTCAATGAGCCGTAGTCCTCTATCAGACATTTAAACTTGCCATTGAAAAAAGGGGGTATAGTTATACCACACACAAAAAAAGGGGGGGAGAGGTAGAGGGGGGGGAAGAAACTGATATTTCTAGTTAATACCTAATATCCTCATCTGTCACCATAAATGCTTTGCAAAGAGGCTGTGACGTGTTTAGCCAAACTCCAGGATTCTTCTCTACAGCAGCAGAGAGCTGTCCAGTGATGGGCATAGTGCTAGTGTGCAGAGCACTAGCTATAGCAGACAGAAGGGTCTCATCAGTGCAACCAGGGCCAACTCCTATAAGCAGGAGGAAAAAAGACAACCAAGATTACACAAGTTAAAGAACAGTGAATCAATGGGCAAAGTTGTGGACTGTCATTTAGAGAAGTTAGTACAACATAAGTCTTAATCCTGAACACTTCTAACATTGGTTTGACTGTCTCAAAGGTTATTTAAACCTAGATCAATTCCTCATTCTGTTACATAAAAATCAACTTGCAAAAGAGAGCTGTTTAAACAGGCACTGCTTCTGGAAAATAAAAAAAGACAAGAAACTATGCCACTTTTTCTCACTATGCTTCAGTATACCCTCTGGATGAAAGACATGCAAGTCTTCTAGCCAGAGCACTAACAGTTGCTGCTGAAGCTGAAATGGTCCACACAACTAAAGAACACCACAGAACAAGCAGGTCAAACACAATACCTTTAGATCACCATTGATTGATATCAAAATGCCACCCCTAGAGTTAAGAGCAGACTCCAATTACCTTGTAAACCTTTTGGAAGGTCCATTGTTTTCACCAGCTCTTCTGCAATGTCAAAAGCATTCAGTCCACTTAATTTCTTCTCCCAGAAGAGCTGACATCAAAGAAAGTGTTTATTGGTACAAAACAGAGAAATGGATTTGACAACCACACAAAGCACCTGCTACTATAAAAAGGGAAGAACTTTGGTGCAGACAATTTTAAATTTGATTTACTATAGAAGACATGTTCAAAGACAGAGAGCAATCCTCATTACCAACATAGAATCAATCTCACAACATCTCTGTCCTGATTTATTGCCTTAAAAGAGATTTTCTTTTCCTCCAGGGTTTGGTACTTACTTTGGTACTGCTTCTTTCTGCTTCTGAACTGCAACAGTAAGGCAACACTTGTTTTCTTCCATCAGAGCACACATAACAAGGGACAGTTCTTTTAGACTACTAGTCCTATTTTGCTGTCTCACATACGCCACAGAATTTAAGTTAAAGAATGTGACAACTATACCCTAGCTCATTCTAAGGTAAAGCATTATTTTATTGCTCTGCAGTATTTTCTCATGAGAACAACCATGTCTAGCTCTTCCTGGTATTCTGAATTACAGATTTTCTCAAACTTGTGCTCAAAACAAGTGAGTCCTTCTGTTTTGGTAGGAAGACAGACAATATTACAAAAACATGTATGTTCAACTCTCAATCTATATGTATAAGGATGATCAATGAATAGCTAAAGCATCATTTTCTCCTGCAACAGAGCAACTTTATCTAGATTTTGAGAAACCAAGAATTTACCCCAGTCCACATGCGTCCCCTTTTTACATCACCAAAGCACAACTCAACCCCTATTACTTTTCTGACTGTCAGCTCCTAACAAGGGAATAAGGACAATCAAAGCCAAAAGAGACAGGCTGGATATCCTCTAGCCTATGACTTTCAAACGGCTTATTATTCACCTAAGTGCATGACAGGGTTTAGCACTGCTTTGAAAAGCTGAGCAAACATCTGGATTCAGTTGACCAGAGGTTACAATATACTGTGGTCCGGTAAACTATTTTAAAGCTCTGATTTAACAGACTCTTAGATGTATAACGCAGAGAATGATGCAAGAAAGAGTAACTTTGCCCTATTCCATGCTATATAATACAAAGTGAAATATAAAAAAAAAGTATATGTACACACATACACATATACGTATACTCTGATGTTGTCATAAAAGCAAAAAGAGAAAAGGTTAAATATGGAACACACAAACATTAGAGGCTAAAAAGCTGCACTACAACAGCTAATGTGAGCAGCAGAACTACAGAGGCCAGATTTACATCTCTGATCTTTGTTGTCTAATACAGATTGTACTCACGTATCACTTTTTCCCTCAACAGGAATACAAGTCTCTACCCAATTCATTTTTTGTAAAACACACATGAAAAGGGTATTGTTAGCATCCCCTTTTAGTGTCTTACCAAGCCAAAGGGTTTACAGGAGGAGAACCAACACTACGAAGGCACATGCCCCACTCCCTTAGGAAAACGTGCTAAAAACCCCCCATCTTGCCTTTAGAAAAAAAAAAAATCATTTCAAACACATCCTAAATCTCACTTCAGAAAGATACTTTTGAAGTTTGAGGAAAGTCATCAATGTTTTTCTTTTTAATGAAACCATATTCCTCTTGGAATACAGTATATTTTAACTCCATCAGACCTGAAAGAATTCAAAATATACTGATAACTGATGAAGATGACACTGTCCGAACAGACTAATGAAGCTGAATACCTAGTTTCCAACAGATATAAAGATGAACTCAGTACAGGAAGGTTCAGAGAATCCCTGTTGTGAGCTCGGCTGAGGTGATAGGCTGTTAGCTCCAGGTAAAACTAATGAAATGAGAATGCCTTCCAAAGACTGCTTTGAATACGTAAGCCTTGTTTTTACCAATGCCTTAACTTCAAAGCTAAGTTTGTTCCTAAGCATACTTTTTACATCCTTTAACTAGTAAATTAAGCTGAAAGATTTCCTTTAATTTTGCTGTATTCTCTTGTTTGCAAATACATAGTACAATTAGGAAAAAAAAAAGACTTTATACTTAATAAGGACATTCCAAATGAATTTCTGACCTTATTCATACAGGTAGAGTTAATTATCAATGAGATACCAATTTAAGAAAAGGTCCATGGGGGGTGCAATCTCTTAGCACATCAGAAGCCCCACTCTCTAGTCTATACTAGAACAGGGATTTCTTGAAACACAGAATCCTTATACAATTGGAACATTTGGCAGTGATTCTAATTATAATGCAAGTGTGCCCTAAAGTGGCTATGACTTCTGTTTAAATTTGTAGATAGACTTGATTTCAGTACCAATGAAATGCAGTTTTAACTGCATTGAAATTGTGACCTAACAAAGGTTGGAATCTAGTTACAAAACAGTGCAGACAGCACATTAACTATATACTGGAAATGCTTTTTGTTTTGATTTTAAAAGCTGAGATTACTATAAACTGTTCTTTTTGAAATCTCAGAGACTTCAAACTGTCATGGAACATTTGTGTAGTGTCACAAAATTAAACTGTTTTATTATGTGACCCTCTGAACAACAGAAACAAAATATCTTAGCTCTGGAAAAGTAGCTACTAAGCTGGAAACCTTACCTGCCTGGGCTGGTCCACAGCTTTCTGAGGATCACTCTTCACCTTATTGCTGGGATGGTTTGTAATCTTCGTGACAGGCTGTTTGAATATGGAGGCTGTCTGTCTGACAGGGAGTGCAGTATTCAAATCAGGTTTGCCCTAAAAATTTCAAGCAAAAAGAGGGGAAAAAAGACACAAAATATTTTCAGTTTGTCTAAATGCTACTAAAGCTAAGAAAAATATATAATGGTGAAAAGAAGCATTTCTGTACTTGAAAACTTGTCTGATGTTCCAGCCATATCACTTAGACTGTTATAAATGCCTTACTACCTTCAAATTTTAACTAAGTTTCCCACTCTTTCACGTTCAATTAAGACACTGATTCCTCTCATTATAAGTTTATACATACTGGTTTAAATTCTGACTTGTTTTCCCTAATTTTGACAGAAGGCTGAATTTGCTTTAGCATTTTAATATGACAAGTCACCTTTGGATCACTAAAACCCAGTTTATAATAACTACAAAAATTATTATATAGAATTAAGAGAACAGCTTGTGAATCCAGAAAACATCCTAAAAGCCTGTTTAAATTTATTTGTGGGTGCCAATAAACACAACAATGCAGTGGAAATCTTGATTGCTCTTTTACCTTTAGATCTTAACAATTAAAGCACATCAAATCTAAAAGCTAAAATCTCAGTTTAAGCTCAGTTTTTAACAGGGCTGATAAAAATCAAGTTTTCACTATTTTCTGGGTGCACAAACACCAAATGAACTTTTGGTCTCTGAAAAGTTTTCAGCTTCTGTTGCAAATACTCAGGAATGACATAAGCCAATTTAGTCAGAGAGGCAATATACCAATGTCACAATAGTACTATAATCATTATTAAACCACAACAATCAAAATTATTAGGGGTCAAAAACACTCTTCATTCTGCTCTGCAAATAGGCCTTGCTACACTCTCGTCTCCTCACCTTACTGCCTGAAAAGCATTCTCTCCCTAGATCAATGCCAAAGCTGAGAAAGCAGCATGGCCTACCAATAACTCTAGAAAGTTGCTTGAGGTAGGCTGCATTACCTCTTCATTCTTACTGACCAGCATCACACTTCCCTCCTCCCCCAAACAAAATGCTAGAGCAGAGTGGAGCTGCTGCATAGTCACAAGAGCAAACTGGAGACTTGTGGTTCTGGAGGAGACTGTGCCAGACAAGGTGATCTTGCATTCCAAGGAGGTAAAAGAAGAGAAGGGAATCCCAGCGCTCTGTTGCACCGCAGTCTCCATTAAGGGGTGAAAATCCCCAAGGAACAGGTCCTAGCCTCCACCATCTGCCTGGCTGGCAAGTTACAGAAGGAGAGAAAGATTCCAGTCCTATCTCCAACTCTTCTGTACAAAAGATTTAGTAGTATCGCACTATTTTTCATGGTATCAGTACTGCGGAAGAATCAATGAATTGCAGTGTTTGTCCAACACCCCACAACAGAGACATTGTATCATACGACTTCAGTTTAAAGCATTAATTCAAAAATGCTAAATTTGCATGCTCTCACAGACATCGTTCTGAGAAGCAGTATGGCCAGTACAATAACAAATGGAGAGGCAAAAGCTTCCACTGCATCTCAGGCTTACTTTGGCTTGGTTAGAACAGTCGTAGCGCATCCTCTGTCTGTTCTTGTTCATTTTACTCATCAACATTTTTCCTGTGCGGAAGTCAAAAGTGCTCAGGTCCATGGAGCTCCCCAGGTAACGGGCCAGCTGGGGCTTGCTTCGGAACTTTTTACCGCTTGGGCTGAAAAAAAAAATAGAAAAGAAATAAGGAGAAAGATTAAAACTCTCTGGACTTCATTAGGTAGCAGTGCTAGTTGCAACATAGAAGAGAGGCAAGTTTCAATTCTTTCATGAGGGAAGACAAACACTAAACTTCCAAGAGTGAAGTCCCCCTTTCTCAGTTCACGTTCAACTCCAGATGGATATCAATGCATTCATGTCAAGTCCTTTTCATGATTCCTGGGGAAAAGACGAATTAAGTGCAGAATTTGTTCAAATATTTTTATAAGTAAAGAGCAAAATTCAGTCCAGGCATAAATTAACGTAGCATAATGCACACGAGTACTGAAATGGAAGATGTCTGCACAAAAGCTCTTATTGCTCAATTGTCTCAAATAATAAATACCCATTTTCAAGCACAGCTTCTTCTCATAGGAGCGTTACGTTTGACTAGCACCACAAACATCTCCTCAAACTCCTTTTCCCTCCTGGAATTGTACATTCAGCCTTGATTACAAGTCTTTGGTAGCGCTCTGAACATCTTATTTCAGGATAAGACAGTATTAAGGAGTAAGTAGAAAGTAAGGAAGTCAGCTGCTGACAAGCTACAAAGTAAAGAACTACAAAGTTTAATTAACAACAAAGTAAAGGTCAAAACCTTAGCAAACTCTGCATTAAAGGCAAAACAGAAGAGAGGTTCTTTATAAGCATCTGATTATGTGTGATGGACTACAACCTGGCAAGCAGATACAAATTGCTCCAACTTCTTCATTCTTTTTAATAATATAACACACACTTTCGTGTTACTACAAAAAGAACTGCTAAATGAATATATATATTTCATGCACAAAGCAGACATAAGTCAACACTGTGACTGCAGTGTAAAACTAAACAGACAACAAGCACAAAGTACTTTTAAAGTTCTCATTTAGCATCAAAACAATGCCTCAATAACAATTTCTCTCATTTCTGTTTTTGATGCATCTTTAAATATTTTCTTTTCTGGCAAGCCAAGGACACCACTATGTATCAATTAGGCAACTTGCATATACACCCTTAGTACAAGCCTGGTAAAAGCTCACTCCATATACTTCTGTTGTACTATACACAGGTTAGTTTGGTGAAAGGTATTTTATGACTAAAAATGTTCCTTATTTTTTCACTGTGTGTGTGTGTGTGTGTGTGTGTGTGTGTATGTGTGTATGTATATATACATATATATATATATATACACACATACATACATACACACACACACATACTTTTAAAGAGAGATCAATAGTGTTATAATATTTTTTCCAGATAAATCCCACAGAAGCAGGCTTACTCAATAGCCTACAAATACCCTCAGCTCTTGATCTACTGAGAATCTCATTTTGAAAATATAAGGTCACATACTCTGTTAGATCTCAATGACAGAGAAGGTCCTGGCCCTGGTTGCTCCTAGCTTCTTATCCTGCCCTACATCTATCCCTCCCACACATATGGTGCAAGCATGAAAGCATTCATGCAGATGCAGTTAACCAGGTCGGGAAAATATTCTAGCTTTAAGGGGCAGGGAGAAGAGGAGGAAACATGTTATCGCTGGATATTCTTCAGCTGGGCCAGTTCACTGTGAGGTTCACAAATACTCAGTCCAGAAGATGACACTGAAGCAGAAATAAACAGAGAGGAACAGAGACTGCATCCTCACTTCAAATGTGAAGCCACAGCTTCAAAATATAACAAGAGTTATATGCCTTGACCCAGAAAGAGGAAAAACTAACTCCAACAGCTTTTAGGCCAAAGCCATCATTGCTGTCAACAAAGTCAAAAAGATAAGTTTCTTCTATGTGAAAAATATGACACTGCTTCCTCTCCCAGTATCTTCAGCGCCAATTTATGGTTTAGTGTCTCAACAGAAATCCACCATTATTAATTGAAAATAATATACCACACTGGTTTGTGCTGAGATGGCAAGCATCTTGTTCTCTTGCCTAAAAGTGCAAGGCAGCTTCTGGAACAACAGAGCCAGATATACTTAGAGATAATAATATTTTAAATGAACGCAGCCATAAGTTTTTTATTTTAGCATATCAGAAAGGGCCATGAATGGGCCTATCATTTCTTGGGATCGAAGCCTAATTCAGTTTTACCTGCCAAGAACAACTCATAGCAGGATATGAAAAATAAAAAGCACAAAAGTAGTTTTGTGATTGCTTTTTAAGGGTGGCTGAAGCTTCCAAGATGCAACAGATATAATAAACACTTTTGCACACCTGACAATGGCAGTGTTCCCTATCATCAGCAATCTAATAATTTTACAACAAATTGAAAAGCTGCTCCAAATCAACTTAGAACTGAGAAACATCTACAAATAAGATGTCTAAAATGACTTGGAGTCCTAGCTCTTCTTTGGAGAGCTTTGCCCAAAAAAAAGAGCACTAAAGCATTAAGAAGAAAAACTTCTATTCTGATTGCATGCCTTGAAAAAAGGCAACTATATCCAGCTTTACCTGAACAATGGCAGAGCAGAGAAATAAGCTACAACTGAAAGCCAATAGTAAACTTACTCAGCAAAAACAAACAGAGAGAAACTTAGTGGTTTGCTCTGGGGCAGCTCAGGAGCATGCTCAGCTTGGCATGGCCATTGAGGCAAGCAACAGGTACCTAAGAGGGTCAAAAATAAACAAAAAAAAGCCAAAAAGCCCTACAAAACTTGAGCAGCAGGAAAGTTTTTTCATACTTGCTGTAAGTCATAACAGACAAAAAGGGTGAAGCAGCATTTATGGAATCTGAAAGGCATTAAAATGCTTGTGTGTTTTCTTCAACATCATAGGACAGCTCAAAATGTGAAATTCCTCTGCTTCCACTGCAGAGTGAAATATTTGAAGGCTTTTTCTACATTAATATTTTTTGATGCACATAGATTTGAGAGACCTGGAAGGAAAGTTTTCATGTAAACTTGCAAAAAAAAAAAAAAAAAAATCAACCTCTTCAAAACAGTACCGCAGGTACTGCTACTGGGTGTGCACTATACTTAGTTCACAGATTAAGGTCTTTTACACTTCACCACTTACTAAAAAAAGGGAAGCAACTGCAAAGTTACAAGTGATTTTACATGCCTGTCCATCAAAAGATGCAACACATTATCTGTTTGCACAGCCTGCCTCAGCATTAACAAAACAAAACCAAACAGAAAGGAAGGGCAGTATTACCAAACCTAAGAAACCTTCGTTTGTTATTCAGGGACTTTTTTTGGGTGCAGATTAAGATGAATGCATTGCAGCCTATTCAGCAGTCAGCCACTGCCAGGTGTCTGCTCTCCATGTGCAGCTCACCCTTTGTTCCGGTGCCTTATATTCTTAAGAAAACCAACTACAAGCCTAGTCCCTTCCCCTCCCCCCGCCTTATTAAAGAAATCTCCTCCCCTTTTTCTCTCCCCATTTAGCATATGCCAGATTCAAAGAACTTGGAAAGCTAAGGACAAAAGACAAAAAAAGACAAAATCAACCCAGATGTTGTCTGCTTTTTAAAGAAAGGGAGTCAGTAATAACCTAGGTAAAAAGGATAATCAAAAGCATACGCTTAAAACCTCGTTTCCTTAGTATGGAATGATGGGTCTAACACAAAATATGTTTGTTTGTTTTTTAAAAAAGTTGCGCTCTCTCCTGCAAAAGCAGCTCTTCACTAACCTATTCAAGTACCTTAGTATTTGCAGTCCACACTGCCCTCTTCTACAGCAAACTCTTGTCTTACAGTGCAAATCTACAAGCTCTTAGCTTAGTATAAAAGGTGCTGCACATCTCGCTATCTCACCTCCAGGAGAACGCAACCCTCCTGTCAGTTCAAGAGGCTATTCATAACAGTATATATCCCTGGTCTTCACTATACTTCTATTTGAAGGTACACCTGCTTTTCTAGGAAACAAATTACACAGAGAGAGAGGGATTAGTGGTTGCAGTGTATCTTTATGTAATTACCGGTTGCAGTATCCCTAACAAGCCATAAATCTGCCTGTGTTCCCACACTCCAACATACATATTCATAGCTTTCACCCACCCATAAAGACACATAAAAGCACTAATCACCAGGTGACCTTTTCAACCCACTACTGTGATAATCCACCGCACATCTTTATGCATTTAATGGCATATTTGCATACAGATGTTTCCAGGTTCCTCAGTACACTGGCGCCCTCTACTCATCCACCAATACCAGAGTAGCCTTTGGTAGCTACTAGCTGTTCTTTGCCACCACATCTATCCTAAATATTTACAGGCACACTGAGGACCATAACTGCTACCAGCAGCAGCATGGAAAGGATGCACCCTGCTCTTGCCAGTAATGAGCCTTTCTTTGTTCAGTAACTTGGTAAAGAAAATAGTCTCCAACCACAAAAAACTTTAAGGGAATATATACGTAGGAACTCTCAAGTTCCTAGAAACATACCACCCCACTGACAAATAAAAATCTGAACGGCAGTCCTGTAACGGAGTAACGAACCCAACTATAAGCATCCATTTTTATAAGGCCTATCTCAGGAATTGTAAGAGTTTCACTTTAGGAGCTTTGGATAATAGAAAGAGCATAGGATGCTCTCAGGAAATTCACTCTCCTCAATTGAGGGGAAAAAAAGTATTTGGACCAAGAGATTTTTGTTTGTTGAAAAACATTTTTCTGAACTTTTTATGTAGGTGCTGCATAGGTAAGAAATCCACACTAAAATAAGCTTCAGCTAGTAAAGAGTTTATCCAGCTGTTTAGCACTGACATGCCTATAACTTCTTGAACCAGAGATGAACAACAAAGCAAAACATCACAAAAGTTTGATGTCAGAGCATCTAATAGAAAGTATTATGAAGAAAAAGATTGCCATACAAAGCAACTCCTTTCTGTAAGTGGGAACAAATAGGGAGGAAAGCTTTTCTAGTCAAAACTCTTTCAAAGGCAACCTGCTGCTTCACAAAACTCATGACAGGCTTCCTTTCCTGAAATCTGAAGTAAACCCTCTGTATCTGCACTTACCTTGCTCACCCTGAACTCGGCCCAAAAGCTCCAAACTGGCCACCGGTACCCTCCTGATCTTCCCAAATCTTAAAATCTCAAATAGGCAAAACAACAGATTCTAGCAAAAAAAGTTTCTGCCCAATCAACTACTGCTAAGCAAGAGATTACTAGGAGTGTTTCTAAAATTCTAACCATGGACTACATCACTAGAGTTTAATTTCCAGCCAGTCACCAGGCACATTCAGACACACATCTGACAGGTCGAACATATTCACATTAAAGCATTTGTCTTACCTCTCGAAACAGATTCATATTCAAGGGAAGGCAAACTTTTGTGTAGAAAGCATATGCTTCTTGCACTTAGGATTACTAAAGAAAACTTCCAAACATAAAACACACTAGCCCTGAACAATGCTTCAGAGCATGTCATGGTAACTGCCATCCCACTGCTGTTCACCTCGGATTGGTGTTAATTCTTAAGACTGGTTGCACATGAGAGAGCTTGTTTCCAATTAATTTGAACGTGAAACTATGCATGCAACTTTTACAAACACTGAATGCATCTATATGTTCCTAGCAGCTGAGCCAGGTAAACAGAAAACAGAAATAGCAGAGGTATTAATAAATTGCTACACACACATTTTCCACTCTGAGGTAATGCAAAATGCAACAGTAACCAAAAATTACTGCAGCAGGGCCACATTATACCTTTGATCTTGGTCCAAATTGATATAAAGGGAAAATCCATTATAACTGGGAAATAAAAATATGCTACTTGGCCTGTCTCCCCCTCTTTTTTTAATTTCAGCTCTGAGACCACAACTTTACAAATGAAATAAGCTCTTGAAAAAATAGGGATATTGTATGTTTTCAGCTGCATCTCCTCTAGCTGCTACAGGTGGTCTTTTCTTCTTCCTGCAGAGATCCTAGGCTGCAACAGGAGAGCAGACACTTCCAGCTTTAGACTCATTAAGATGACAATTCTTCAGTTTATATACTGCTCAGCATGGAACATTATATTCAAAATTATAATTTGATTGTGAAAATGAAAGCTAACATGGTGCAGATAGCATATATCTCATTGACCATTAAGGCCAGATAAGGACAGCACGTTAACTTCTGCTACACTCCTCCAACTCCAGATGGACTCAAGCCTCACACATCGCTCTTAGGTGGCGGACAGCTCATGGGTGCAGTGGAGATTGTCTCTTAGGGATGCAAGAAGGATCCATATGGCCCACCTACAGCCATATGAGATATACAATTATATTAATAGAAACTCTTTAGGCAGAGCAAGCAGCTCCCCAACCATATGCTTCCCCCAGTAGCAACATACACAGGCTAATGCATCTTGTTTTGGCTGTGCAGGCTGAGTTCTCCCCCTGGACTTTCATCTGTAGCAACAGCTATCACTGTAACCAGGCAAAGTGCTTTCTTCCCCCTACTCCAAATTCCCTAATATATAGGAAAAGGAACAGATACAGCTCCAAGGAGGCAGACAGCTACTCCCTCTGATACACTGGCTACTCTGCAAACACCTTATTTGACATAAAATGTTTAGACTTAGTAGGCATAAAACACTCAGAAAGGGTAAGTGACATTCCCAAAAGATTACTACCCCTTTCCAACGGCGCTCATCTCACGACATATTCACCAACAGCAATACGTAATTATAGCAGACAGTCCTCAGCCTTCTCAAATCCCAGCTCAGTGGGCTTCTATAACACCCACACCTATAGTAACACACATTGGTCCAGACTGTTAGCACTGTTTTTAGAGCAGTCTGAGGGCAACAGATAGCACAGGGGAAGGCGGTTCCCGCCAGCATGCTCACCCAACCTTCGCGATGTCTATTAATATATGCAAACGTGCCATCTGATAAGCACAGTAAAGTGGCAGGGCCAGCTCCCAACCCCCACGGCACATTCACCTATAGCAACAGACAAACATCTGACGGGGCAGGTGCCTTTCCCAACTCCCCTACAGCACCTAAGACACTGTTTCGCACCAACTCGGCTTGCCTAAGCCTCGTGGGCCTAGCGGCACACCTCCCCCGGGCTCAGAGACCTTTGCCAAAGGGCTAGCACCTCCTTGCCCCGACACCCTACTGCAACGGGCACCCGGGCTACAGCAAAGCAGCCTCCTAGAGCCCTCTGGGGCCCAGCGGCGGTACCTACCGGAGCACATGGCCGGGGCAGGGTAGCGGGCCCGCGCCCGCTGCCACCCCCGGGCCCCCTATGGCACATTCACCTATAGTAATAGACATCGCTCTTGCCGGCTGAGAGCCCCGACTTTCTGGTCACTTCTTCCCTTTTCCATCCCTGCGGGAGGGCTGAGCACTCCCACCTCTTCCGCTCCATCTCCACCGGGGCTCGGCCTGCCGTCGCTGCCTCCTGGCTCCGCCGCGATCACCGAGCGGCGCCCGCCGGCTCCCGGCCGCCTCCGCCGGCGCTTCCCGGCCGCCGCGCTCTCCTCCCTCCGCCGGGCGCCGGCTGTTCCGTGCGGCGGCCGCTCGCGCTTCTCCCCCCGCCGCCGCCGCCGCCGCCGCCAGGCTCCAGCTCCGCGTGCCCCCCGCGAGGGGCGGCGCTGCTCGACGAGGCTCTTCCCAGCACCCGCCCGCCGCCCCCGCGCGGCCTCCCGCGCCCAAACGCGGCTGTTCCGCGAGCGCGCTGCGCCGAGCCGCTCCGCTCCGCGCGGCCCCGCCTGCGCCGTGCCGCTCCCGCCCCTTCCCCCCCTCCGGCGCGGCGCCCGTTGCCCCGCCTCCCCGCCGGGCGGACGGCGGGGGCGCCCAGATCCCTCCGCCCGCGGACGGCTCGGCGGTATAGTCCCTTCCCGCGCGGGCGGGGGAGGGGGGAGCACTGGCGCACGCCGTCCCCGCCCCCACCCCCCCGCCGCGCCGAGCCCGCGGCCGCCCCCAGCTCCGCGGCGACCTCCCGGCCCCCGCGCCGAGCCCGCCGCCGCCTCGAGCCGCCATGGCGACCCCCGGGCTCCACGCGGAGTCCGCGCCTCCCTCAGAGCCCCCTCCCCCACCGCGCCCCCCTCAGCCCCACACGGCCCCTTTAGAGCCCCCCCAGCCGCCCTTACCCCAGCGCCGGGCGCCGCGGGCCCCCTCGGTGTCCCGGCAGCGCCGCCTTGGGCATCTTCCCCCGCGCCCGCCCCGGCCGGACTGAGGGAGCGGCGCCCCGCACGGCCCCGCGCCCCTTCCTCCCCGCCCGCTCGCGCCCCCTGCAGCCTCGGCCCTGCAGCGCAGCCCGGGGCGCGGCCCCCGCTCGCGGCGCCCCCTGCCGGCGCGGCTGCGCTGCCCTCGGCCCCGGCCCGCCAGGACACGGCTCCCTGAACGGGCCACCCGGAACAAGCGGCCGGGGACGTGGCCCCATGGACGGGCCACCCCAGATATAGGCCCATGGATAGGTCACCTGGGACATGGGGTCAGGGCTGAGCCAACCACGACATGGGGACAGGGATGGGGCACTGGGGATGTGGCCACCAGGGATGGGCCACCAGGGATGTTGCCTCATGGACAGGTCACTCAAGACACAGGTCCATGGGCAAGCCACCTAGGACATGGGGACAGCGATGCCCATGGGGACGTGCCCCCATGGACAGGCCATCCAGAACATAAGGCCAAAGACAGGACACCAGGGACATAGTCCCATGGAGACGCCACTCAGGACACAGGCCCAAGGATGGGCCATCGGGAACATAGGCCACTGCATCACAGCAGAGGCACTCCCACAGCCTAACCCCAGGACAAGCACCCGCCTTCCACTCCCATGGGCCATGGTGGTGTGGCTCCAGCACAGGCAGGGCTTTGTTAGCAGGTGGGACCAGCGTGGCACGTGGGGCTGTGTGCTCTTCAGCCTTCCCCATAACTAGACAAGAGTTTATTAGGTGTCTTTTTACTAGATACATAATGAAACCATGTCAGCTGATATCTAGGAAAGACCAGTCTAGTTGCCCACTGCCATTATATTGGCCACGGCCACGTGTTCCAAGAGTAATAGCAAACCGCAACATACTACATATTGCCTAATCCCATAATGCAATACGTCTGGGAGAGAGTTTCTGTCTCCAGCTGGTGGTTACCATCCATCTTTAAACCTAAGATTTGATAATATATGACTTATTAACTGCATTATGGCAGTTAGGTGTTCCTAACCATGAGAATATCTGTATTCTGAAAAACACTAAGACATTTGTCTCAATCATATTACTCAGCAACAAGTTCTGCAAGTTAGCCTTGCCTTCAAAAGTAACTGAGAGTAATTATTTTCTTTTAACAATTACATGAAATACTAGGTTTTTTGTCAAGAACCCTGCGTGGATCTGCAGTCCTGAAGCAACCATGATTTGTACTTCAGAGCAGCAGCAACTATTGGAGCGCACTCAAACTCTGCAAATATCAGCTAGTCTTGTCACACTCCTGAGGATGTATGCGTGGGTATGACTCCAGCCATCACTTAATTCCTTCTGACAGTAAACTTTCTTAGTTTACTTAAGCTCTCAGGGCTTCCTCCAGCCTACATCTGTGTAACAAGCTGATGGTAGTTGTACTTATTTTTTTTTTAAATATGCTCATTCTTTTGTTTCAAATACCCTTATTTGGAAAGCAGCAGGGAGCACGAGGAAGGATGTGAGATGTGTGCATCGCATACAAGTCCAAAGAGCAGGAAACCCAGAGTCCCCTGTGCACTGGGCTCAAGTTGTCTAGACTAAGTAGTACAAATTGAAAACAACTTCAAAGAGCTGGGTGCATCTGTAGATTCTGGGTTATATTTGCTTTGTACAGGAAGATTGTTATATTTAAGATACACGGCTGTGGGGACTGTGTCTTTAATCAACATAGAGCTTTCTGTTGCCCTAAAGGCATTTAATCTTTCTAGGGATTATTTTTATTTTTGTAGTTCTGCATTTAATGCTGTCTCATTCTGGACTAATACTTATGAAACGCCTTGCTCTACTATCACTATTATTTACTGTAATCTTGAACACACAGATCAGAAAAACTCTAATTGTCAGTACTGATCAAAAACAGCAGTTATTTTCATAGTTTGCCTTTTCATATTTTTTCTAAAAAGAAAAACCCACCAGCAAAACCCCTACCATTCTAACTAAAAGCTTGGATTGAAATACACCTTTCTACTTAAAAAGAATAGTCTAAGAAATAAAGTCTATAAAGGGAAACTGAGGCATGGCAGAGTTAACCGATTTGCTCTCATTCAGCACAGCAAATGGGGAAATGGGGAATAGGACTCAGGAACTGGGAGACTAGCGTGCTTCATACCTAAAAGCTGAGAGTCCTAACTCCAAGACTCTGTAAGGTAACGTGTTAGATCCAACTGGCCTATTACAGCAAGGAACAAAACCCTAGAGACCTGCCTTTAGCTCATCCCTGTGCTCCAAAACAACAGATAGTGATCCTCACCACTAAGAATGATATTTGGTAGTGCTTCCTTCCACACTACCCTTTCGACTGTTTCCTCTTTTACTAATTAAATTCAAAACCACTAAAAAAGAGACACCAACATTTCACTAAGAAACAAGATCATGCCAGACACACTCTTGTCTAGGTTTGGACACTGCATGTTGAGAAAGACAGGGAGCACCTGGAAGAAATCCAAGAGGAGAGCAATGAAAATCATCAGCTATCTACAAAGATTACCTGCAAGGGAAGAGGAAAGAACTGGGTTTGTCTAGTCTTTGGAAAACAGTTGAGATCTAGTAATAGCCTTCAAATATGTAAAAGGGAAAGAAGTATTGGGCTTAATTTGTGTATAGTTTTTTTTTTTTTTCAAACATATATTCTAAGCAGTTAAGCATTGAAACAGATCATATACAGAATCTGCGAAATCTCCATCAATGGCATTTTTTTTTAAGAACAGACTGGACAAACATCTACAGGAAAAGTTGAGGAGTGAATCTTACTGTGGTGTGGAGATGGAGAAGGTGACCTCTTAAATGTCCACTGAAACTTAAGCCCAGGGTAACAGTAGTTCAAAAATCAGTTTTCACCGACAGCTGGTGAGGGCAACAGGTTGGAAAAGGGAAGACTTTTTCTTTCCTAGGACTGTTTGAAAATTCTAGGTAGAAAATATTGCTTGGGCTCAAAGGCAAATAGGGCCTGGTGGGGGCCCATATGAGCTCAGCATGGGCCAGTACAAGCCTGTAGAGCCCGGTGCAGGCCCATAAGAGCCTGTAGGCCTTGTCACAGGCCCATAAGAGCTCAGTGAGGGCCCATACGAGCCCATGGAGTCCCGTGGGGGCCCATGCCAGGCCAGAGAGTCCTGTGCAGGCCTGTAGAAACCCCATGAGCCCGGTGCAGGCCCATACAAGCCAGTGGAGCCCAGTGGGGGCCTGTATGAGTCTGTAGAGGCCGGCGTGGACCTGTAAAAGTCTGTAGGGCCTGGTGCGGGCCCATACCAGCTTGATGTGTGTCTGTACGAGCCTGTAGAGCTTGGTGCAGCCCCGTACGAGCCTGTAGAGCATGGTGAGGGCTTGTGTGAGCCTGTAGAGCCTAGTGCGGGCCCATACGAGCCCACAGGGCTTGGTGTGGGCCACTACGAGCTCAGTGCAGGCCTGTACGAGCCCATAGAGCCCTTTGGGGGCCCGTAGGAGCCTGCAGAGCCTGGTGCAGGCCTGTACGAGCCTGTAGGCCTTGTCATGGGCCGGTACAAACTCGGTGTGGGCTTCTACGAGACCGTGGAGCCCATGGGGGCGCAGAAGAGCCCGTAGAGCCTGGCATGGGCCCATATGAGCCCGCAGGGCCTGGTGCAGGCCCGTATGAGCCCGTGGAGCTTGGCACAGGCCCCTAGAGCCCGGTGCAGGCCCGTACAAGCCTGTAAGCCTTGTCGCGGGCCCATACAAGCTCAGTGTGGGCCCCTACGAGCCCCATGGGGGCCTCTATGAGGCCCGTACGAGCCTTGTGCAGGCCCATAGAAGCCCACAGAGCCTGGTGTGGGCCTGTACAAGATCAGTGTGGGCCTATATGAGCCCGTGGGGGCCCATACACAAACAGTCAAAGAGGTTCCTGCAAAGCATTGATGATAATTTCTTGACTCAGGTGGTGGAGACGCCAATGAGGAGAGGTGCAATGCTAGACCTTGTACTAATGAACAAAGAAGGTCTAGTTGGAGAGGTGAAGGTTGGGGGCAGCCTTGGCTGCAGTGACCATGAGATGGTGGAGTTCAGGATCCTACAAGGAGGGAGCAGGACAATGAGTAGCATTGCAACGCTGGACTTCAGGAGAGCTGACTTTGGCCTCTTGAGGGACCTCAAGAGGGGAATCTCATGGGGTAGGGCCCTGGAAGGAAGAGGGGTCCAAGAAAGCTGGTTAATATTCAAGCATCACTTCCTCCAGGCTCAAGAGCAGTGCATCCCTCTGAGTAAGAAGTCGAGCAAAGCGGGCAGGAGACCTGCATGGATGAGCAAGGAACTCCTGGCAAAACTCCAGCAGAAGAAGGAAGTGTACAGAATGTGGAAAAGGGTACAGGCCACTTGGGAGGAATACAGGGACGTTGTCAGAGTGTGCAGGGATGCGACAAGGAAGGCTAAGGCCCAGTTGGAATTAAATCTGGCAAGGGATGTCAAGGACAACAAGAAGGGGTTCTTCAAATACATCAATAGCAAAAGGAAGACTAGGGAAAACGTGGGCCCGCTGCTGAATGGGGCGGGTGCCCTGGTGACGAAGGATACAGAGAAGGCAGAGTTATTGAATGCTGCCTTTGTTTCAGTCTTCACTGCTAAGGCCAGTCCTCAGGAATTCCAGACCTTGGAAACAAGAGAGGAAGTCTGGAGAAAGGAAGACTCTCCCTTGGTGGAGGAGGATCAGGTTAGAGGATCAGGTTTTGTCCAAACTTGACATCCATAAATCCATGGGCCCTGATGGGATGCACCCACGAGTGCTGAGGGAGCTGGCGGATGTTATCGCTAGGCCACTCTCCATCATCTTGGAAAGGTCCTGGAGAACAGGAGAGGTGCCTGAGGGACTGGAAGAAAGCCAGTGTCACGCCAGTCTTCCAAAAGGGCAAGAAGGAGGAGCCAGGAAACTACAGGCCTGTCAGCCTCACCTCCATCCCTGGAAAGGTGATGGAACAGCTCCTCTTGAAGGTCATCACTAAGCATCTGGAGGACAAGAAGGTGATCAGGAGTAGTCAGCATGGATTCACCAAAGGGAAATCATGCTGGACCAATCTGATAGCCTTCTATGACGGAATGACTGGCTGGGTAGATGAGGGCAGAGCAGTGGATGTGGTCTCCCTGGACTTCAGCAAGGCTTTTGACACTGTCTCCCTTCACATCCTCCTAGGCAAGCTCAGGAAATGTGGGCTAGATGAGTGGACAGTGAGGTGGATTGAGAACTGGCTGGCTGGCCGAGCTCAGAGGGTTGTGGTGAATGGCGCAGAGTCAAGTTGGAGGCCTGTGGCTAGTGGTGTCCCCCAGGGGTCAGTCCTGGGTCCAGTCTTGTTCAATGTATTCATCAATGACCTGGAGGAAGGGACAGAGTGCACCCTCAGCAAGTTTGCAGATGATACTAAACTGGGGGGAGAGGCTAACACACCAGAAGACTGTGCTGCCATTCAGAGGGACCTGGACAGGCTGGAGGGGTGGGCGGAGAGGAACCTCCTGAAGTTCAACAAAGGCAAGTGCAAGGTCCTGCACCTAGGCAGGAATAATCCCATGCACCAGTACAGGCTGGGGGTTGACCTGCTGGAAAGTAGCTCTGCCGAGAAAGACCTGGGAGTGCTGGTGGACAACAAGTTAAACATGAGCCAGCAGTGTGCCCTTGTGGCCAAGAAGGCCAATGGTATCTTGGGGTGCATTAGGCAGAGTGTTGCCAGCAGGTCGAGGGAGGTGATCCTGCCCCTCTACTCAGCCCTGGCGAGGCCTCAGCTGGAGTACTGTGTCCAGTTCTGGGCTCCCCAGTACAAGAGAGACATGGAGAGAGTCCAGCGGAGGGCTACCAAGATGATTAGAGGGCTGGAGCACCTCTCCTATGAAGAAAGACTGCAAGGGCTGGGCCTGTTCAGCCTGGAGAAGAGAAGATTGAGAGGCGATCTCATAAATGTGTACAAGTATCTGCAGGGGGAGTGTCAAGAGGATGAGGCCAGCCTCTTCTCCGTGGTACCCAGCAACAGGACAAGAGGCAATGGGCAGAACCTGAACCACAGGAAGTTCCATCTGAACCTGAGAAAAAACTTCTTCACTGTGAGGGTGACAGAGCATTGGAACAGGTTGCCCAGAGAGGTAGTGGAGTCTCCTTCGCTGGAGATATTCAAAACCCGTCTGGATGTGATCCTGGGCAATATGCTCTAGGTGACCCTGGTTGAGCGGGGAGGTTGGACTAGATGATCTCCAGAGGTCCCTTCCAACCTAAACGATTCTGTGATTCTGTGATACGAGCCCATAGAGCCCTGTGCAGGCCCGTAAAGGCCCATAGGGCCTGGTGTGGGCCCTTACCAGCTTGGTGCGTATCTGTACAAGCCTGTAGAGCCCGGTACAGGCTCATACGAGCCTGTAGGGCCCAACACCGGTGCCTACGAGCTTGACACAGGCCCGTACAAGCCCATAGAGCCCAGTGCAGAGCCGTACGAGCCCACAGAGCTTGGCGTAGGCCCATACGAGCTCATTGCAGAACTGTATGAGCCCATAGAGCCCCGTTCAGGCCCCTAAAAGCCTGTAGAGCCCAATGTGGGCCCATATGAACTCGGCGTGGGCCTGTATGAGCCCATGGAGCCCTGTGGGGGCCTGTAGGGGCCTGTAGAGCCCGGTGCTGGCCTGTATGAGCCCGTAGGCCTTGTCGTGGGGCCCTATGAGCTCGGTGCAGGCCCATACAAGCCCATAAAGCCCTGTGGGGCCCCAAAGAAGACCATAGAGTTCGTTGCAGGCCTGTACAAGCTTGGCGTGGGCTCATACGAGCCCATAGGGCACGGCACAGGCCTGTACAAGCTTGTTGCGGGCCCGTACAAGCCTGTAGAGCCCAGTGCAGGCCTGTACGACCCCGTAGGCCTTGTTGTGGGGCCATACGAGCTCAGTGGAGGCTTGTATAAGTCCGTGGAGCCCCATGGGGGCCCATACAAGGCCATAGAGGCTGGCATGGGCCCATACGAGCCCGTGGAGCCTGGCACTGGCCCATATGAGCTTGGCATGGGTCTTTACAAGCCCGTGGAATCCCGTGCCGACCCATACAAGGCTGTCGAGCCTGGCAGGGGCCCATACAGGCCTGTAGGGCCTGGTGCGGGCCCATATGAACTCAGCGAAGGCCAATACAAGCCTGTAGAGCTCCGTTCATGCCTGTAGAAGCCCGCAGAGCCCGGTGCAGGCCCATATGAGCTCGGTGTGGGTCTGTACAAGCCTGTGAAGCTCCATAGGGGCCCGTATGAGACCCATATGAGTCCTGTGCAGGCCCACAGAAGCCCATAGAGACCGGCATGGGTATGTATGAACGTGGCATGGGCCAACATGAGCCTGTAGGCCTTGTCCCAGCTCTGCACAAGCCCATGAAGTCCTGCGGGGACCCACAGAAGCCTGTAGAACCCAGTGTGGGCCCGTACAAGCTCAGCACAGGCCCATAGGAGCCCGTAGAACCCTATGCGGACCCATAGAAGCCCGTAGGGCCAGGTGTGGGCCCATAAGACCTCGGTGCGGGCCCGTAACAGCCCATGGAGCCCCGTTCAGGCACCTAGAAGTCTGTAGAGACTGGTGCAGGCCCATAGGAGCCCGTATGCCTTGTTGCAGGCTGGTACGAGCTTGGTATGGGTCTGTAAAATTCTGTAGAGCCCCGTGGGGGCACTACAAGGCCCGTATGAGCCTTGTGCAGTCCATCCAATCCTGTAGAGCCCAGTGCTAGCAGGTATGAGCTCGGTGTGGGCCCATACAAGCTCGTGGAGCACCGGTGGGGGGAGGGGGGGTGCGTACGAGCCCGTACAGCCCCGTACAGGCCCATAAAAGAGGTGGAGCTGTGGTAGCAAGGCCCTCCTAGTAGTAAGCTGAGAGTAGGCCTGGTGTAAGTTATAGCAGAGGACGAAGCCGAGCAGGGCCCACCTCTAGAAGCACAGCCCTAGACATGCACAGGCCAGATTGGAATGTCAAATGTTCTTGCTTGTGGGGCCTGGTTGGTGGGGAAGCAGGGGAGAAACACGAGCGGGGCACTTGTTGCAGTGCACTCTAGGCAGGCCAAGGCCAGATTGGTATGTCAAGAGCTCTTTCCTCTGAGCCTTTGCTGGTAGGTGAGATATTTGAGAATGGTGGCCCTCCTAGTAGTAAGCTGTGAGTAGGCCAGGTGTCAGTTTTAGCAGAGGAGGAAGGTGAGCTGGGCCCTTGTTGTGGGGCTGAACAAGACATACAAAGACCAGATTTTCATTTCAAGACCTATAGGCCCCGGATGGTGGTTAAGCCATAGTAGCAAGGTGGCACTCCTAGCAGTAAGCTGTGAGTTGGCCTGATGGAAGTTTCAGCAGAGAAGGAAGACAAGCTGTGTACTTCTCGTTGGGCTGCCCTAGGCATACTAAGGCCGGACTGCTGAGCCAAGAGCTCTAAACTATGAACCCTGGTTGGTGAGGGAGCCATTGTAGCAGGGTGACCCTCATAGGAGAAAGCTGTGAGTAGGCCTGGTGTAGGTTTCAGCAGGGGAGGAAGGTGAGCAGGGCACTTGCTGCAAAGCAGCCCTGGGCATGCCAAGGCCAGATTCTCGTTTAAAGACCTCAGACCTATGGGCCCAGGTTCGTGAGGGAGGCATTGCAGCAGGGTGGCCCACCTAGCAGTAATCTGTGAGTAGGCCTGGTGGAAGTTTCAGCAGGGGAGGAAGCCGTACAGTGCACTTGTTGTAAGGCTCCCCTGGGCAGGCCAAGACCAGATTTGCATTTCAAGACTTCTGAGCTAGGGGCCCTGGATGGTGGTTGAGCCATGGTACCAAGGTGGCCCCCCTAGCAGTAAGCTGTGAGTAGACCTGGTGTCAGTTTCAGCAGAGGAGAAATGTGACCTGGGTACTTGTTGTGGGGCTGCATTTGGCATGCCAAGGCCAGATAGGAACGTTAAGTGTTCTTGTCTGTGGGCCGTGGTTGGTGAGGAAGCTGTTGTAGCAAGGTGGCCCTCCCAGTAGTAAACTATGATTAGGCCTGGTGGAAGTTTTAGCAGGGGAGGAATCTGTATAGCACACTTGTTGTAAGGCAGCCCTAGGCATGCAAAGGCCAGACAGATGAGCCAAGAGCTCTAATCTACCGGCCCTGGTTGGTGAGGGAGCTGTTGCAGCAGGGTGGCCCTCTTGGCATTAAGCTGTGATTAGGCTTGGTGTTATTTTCTGCATGGGAGGAATCCGAACAGTGCACTTGTAAGGTTGCCCTGGGTATGCCAAGGCCCGATTTTCCTTTCAAGACCTCTGACGTATGGGCTCTGCTTGGTGGGGGAACCATGGTAACAAGATGGCACTCCCAGCAGTAAGCTGTGAATAGGGCTGGTATAAGTTTCAGCAGGGTAGGAAGCTCATCAGGAAACTCACTTGTTGTGGGATTACCATAGACAGACTAAGGCAAGATTTGTGCGCTGAGGCTTCTTGCCTGTGAGCCCTGGATGGTGGGTGAGGCTTTGTAGCAGGGTGGCCCTCCTAGTAGTAAGCTGTGAGCACGCCTGGTGTAAGTTTCAGCAGGGGAGGAAGCCAAGAAGGGCACTTGTTGTGGGGTTGTCTTGGACATTCCCAGGCTGTTTTGGCTTCTTTGCAGGTGTTGAAGCATGGTCTGGTAGTCAAAGTAGCAGTGTCAGAGGTGGGAGCTCTGCAGAGATCTGCAGCTGGCCATGGAGGACGAGCTCTGACTTGGGACGTGGTCACAGCTAATTCTTTAGGCTGCACTGTATGTGATCCAGGCTGGGAGGTTGAAGGTGGTTGTGCCCTAGGCGGTTACTGGTGTCACTGGCCTTGGATGTTGGCCTATGGAGCTGAAGGGACCAATAATATTGATTGTCTGTAATGGAAATGAATAAGCGCTTGCAGTCTCTCAGGTAGGTTCAGTGCACGTGCCGCTTAGTACAGTTCTGTGGAGTGATTCTTGCACAAGGTGATGGTTGAATCGTGGCTAAAACCAAGCCTATAACCAGCCACTGCAACATGAATCTGGTGCGTATCTTCATGTTCAGCTGCACTTCTAAATGAAGGGGAAACTTCTTAAGTTGTGGGCAGAACACCTTGGCTTCTCTTTACTGTTCTCATTCTTCTTTTTTAAAGCTAATGGTTTGCAGTTTTTCCCTTAAGGTTTATTGTTTAGTTTGTTGTTGAGGGTCTCTCATTCAGGTTACGGTTTATGACTTCATGCTGTGTGGCTCAGTCTTTATCAGTCAGCATTTACAGTTTGCTAACTTAGGGATCAGGGCACAGGATTTAAAATCCAAGCTCATCCATAAATTTTAAAGTCTCGGCAACCATTTGGGTTCCAAAATTTGCAGTTTGTCACTTTGCGCTCAGGGCTCATGCCTCACCGATAAATGACAAGGGCCAAATGCTTAGATAATAAAGTGTAAGCCCTGAAGCCTAAGCAGCAGGTTGCAAACCATTCTTTGGGGTTTGTAACCTTCCCCTGTCCCCAGCGTTCAGCTCTGTGCACCGACCCAATATCAGCATTTGATATGGTGCAGGCCCATCACATTGAGAGTGGTGACGTCACAGGTGAGATGAGAGCTGTGAAAGTGTCTTGTAGGGCTGTAGTCTGCAGTAGGGCATAAGCACAGATGGGCGAGATCAGAGATCAGGCGTTTTCCTATCACCCATCAGCTGAATTGTATCCCTGGAGGAAAAAGTGGAGGGGGTAGGCTGTCGGCTACTCGGACACCTGCCACGTCAAGGGCAGCAGCAGGAGCTGAGCCTTCCCCAACGGACGCTGGTGTGGTGACGACTCTTCACGTGTCACAGGGTAAGGGGAAGCATGCGGGCACCGCGCTTCATGGCAGACTCACTCCCAGGTGTTGCTTCTGTGCAGTAAAACAATAAACAGTTGCTTTATCCTTTGCACTCACATCTGTGGTTCCTGCCGTCACTTTGCCTGAAGATGATGCCCGGGGAGGAGGTTACACATTTCGTCTGGGGTTGGGAGCTCGTCCCCAAGTCCCTTGTACTTTGGAGAGGCGGTTCCCGGGGAACCTAGTGCTGTTCACAGGGCTGTGGGGAATTTTCCTTGCATTGCCTGGACCCTCGAGGCTCTTGGGGTGTTTCCCATTGACCTTGGGGCTGCCAGGGCCCCTCCAGGGCTGTGTGAGGTCCCCAGACTGCTCCCAGATTTGCTTTCAGCACTCTGCAATGTTCCTCGTCTGTCTGGGGCTGGGGCCTGTGTGCCTGGTGCTGGGAGAGACAGTTTCTGTGGGGAGAGGGGGAGCCTGCAGACACCTTCCCATCAGGTGCATTGATCCTTGTGATGTGTCTTGTCACCCTTTTGGTGTGCAGGAAGGCTGTTCCTTTGCATTTTGGTTTGCCCCAGAGCCCTGCATTTGCCCTCTGATGTCCTCAGGATCCCTCAATTTGCAGTTTGAGGTGCCCCCAAGCCCTCTGAGTGCCTTTCGGTGTGCCCCGGGGCCCTGTGTTTGTTTTGCAGCATGCCACAAAGTTCTCTGTTTAGCTTTCTCCTTTGTCCCAGAGTTTTCTGGGTGATTTTTGGTGTGCCTCCCTGAGTCACTCTTTACTCTATCATGGCCTGGTAATCTTCTTTTTTCAAAAATGTCTGTTGCACTCAGAGCTCTTGTTTTGTTCTCTTGTCCCCTGAATACTCCCTTTTCCTCTCTGTACACCCCAAGGCTCTCCCTTCAGCTTTCAGCAAGCACCTCTCAGGAGCTGGGGTGCCTCTGCTGCCTTGGCAGCCCCAGCTGTCCCTGATGGGGCTGATGGCCATTCCCTGCCTCTGGTTACTGATGGGCTGCAGCTTTGGGGCCCGGGACTGGAACAAGCCCCAGGTGACTGGGGGGAGGGGGGGGACATGGCACAAAGCCCAGGTGGGGCTGGGGGCATTGATGGCAACAGCAGGCGTGCTCAGGGAAGCTCATGCAGGGACTGGTCTGGGACAATAGAGCTGCCTCTGAGAACCACATGCTGTGACTGGCACTGCAGCTGCCCCGTGGAGAAGGTGAGCAGGGCCATGGGAGATCTGTGCTCGGGGCTGCGGGTCCCCCATGCACCGGGGGTCCTGGCAGACAGGAGCATCCTGGGCAACGTGCCACAACCAGGGTGCCCCGGGCCGAGGGAAACTACACCGGGGGCGGGGATGGCAGTGCAGGGGCCAAGGACGCGATGCATAGGGGCCGTGGCAGGTTGGTGAGGAAGGGGGTGCGCTGCAGCCGGGGGGGGGGGCGGAGAAGAGGAAGGGGAGGAAAGGGGTTCGACGGGGATGGGGGGTGGTGTTTATTGCGCGGTCGGAGTAGTGCGGAGGGTCCTGGGTCAGACCGAGACGCTGTCGGGGAGGGGGGGGGGTCCCAGGGGAAGCGCTGGGGAGGATCGCGGTGGAGGCAGGGGCAGTGTCGGAGCTGACCCGGAGCCGATCGCGACGGTGTCGGGGAGCCCCGGGCCGGTGTTGGGGATCGCGGGGGCCGCGCTCCGGTTCCGCGGCGGCTTCTGCGGTGGGGACGGAACGGAACCGCCCCGCCACAGGCTCAAACCTCACCGAGCGCTGCGGCCCGCGGCATGCCGGGAGCAGGAGTCTTCCGGCACTGGGCTTCCGGGCAGCTTTTTTTATTTTTTATTTTTTATTTTTTTTAGGTCTATACAGTGTCCTGGGAGGTGTTCTGGCACTGAGCCTCCGGGCGGCCATTTTAGTCTGCAAGGCATGCTAGGAGGTATAGTCTTCCGGCAGTGGCTTGCCCGGAAGCCATTTTAATCTGCAGGGCATGCCGGGAGGTGTTACCTTCTCATACTGGGCTTCTGGGAGACTATGTTGTGCCTCTCGAGGTGGTGGGAAGTGCAGTTCTCTATCAGCGGGGTTCCCACCAGGTAGCCACGTTATGCTCTGTGACAGGCCACAAGCTGTAGATCCAGGCACCTGTGCCTTCTCAGCCCTGCAGCAGTGGCCCGGTGTGTCTGTTCCTTACTGGACACGCGCTGCTCACATGAGAGTCCCCACAGGCCATCAGGGACAGTGGAATTGATTCCCCCTCCCCCAGAGCTCTTTTGGCCCTCTAGGCCACTTACCATCTGTCTAGTGTGCTCTGGACTCCTCTTCCAGCCCTCTTTGTTCCCTAGAGCTGTCTTTTGGACCTGCAGTCCCTTTGGCCCCACCTAGTCCCTTCCAAAGCCCTTGAGGCCTTTGTTGGGCCTTGGTTGTTCTGCTTGGAACCCCTCCTCAGGTCTTCCTTGTTCCCCAGTCATTTTTTGGCCACCTGGACCCCTTACCCCCCTCTAGTGTGCTCTGCGCTCCTCTTTCAGTCTCCCTTCTGCCCCAGAGGTGTATCTTGGCCGCCTAGACCCCCAAGGACCCCTCTCGTGCACTCAGAAGGCCTCCAGAGGCCTTTGTTGGGCCCCTGAGCCCTCCTTTGGCCCTCCAGCCCTCTTTGTGGCCCTCTAGTCTACTCTAGATTACTCTTTTGGCCTTCCTTGTTTCCCAGAACTGTATCTTGGCCCTCTAGACCGATTCAGGACCCCTGTAGTGCCCTCAGAATGCCTCGGGAGCCTTTTGTCGCACCTTGGAGCTCTGTGTTGGCCCTCCAGCCCCTTTAGCAGCCCTCGGGTTTTCCTTTTAGCCCCCTCTTTTGGCCTTCTATCTTCCCCCACAGACCTCTGATGGTCTTGTAGACTTTTTAGCACCCTTCTAGCGTGCTCTGGACTCCTTTTTCAGCTTTTCTTTTTCCCTGGAGCTGTCTTTTGACTCTTTTAATCCTTCAGGATTTTTGTAGTGTCCTCAGAACCGCTACTGAGGCCTTTCTTATGCCCCAGTGTTCTCTGTTCATCATCTAGTGGTGATAGCAGCTTTGTTTTTCCCCTGTATCCCTTGGGAAGCTTTAATTGTTCCCCAAAGGCTTGTTTTTATTGCTATCTAGCCTTTATTGGAAATGTCTAATCTGGTCTGGGTTAGGGTTAGAGGGTTACGGTTAGGTTAGGGTTAGGGTTTAGCATCAGGGTTAGGGTTCGGTTAGGGTTAGAGTTTAGGGTTAGGATTAGGGGTTAGGGTTAGGTTAGGGTAAGGGTTACGGTTAGGGTTTAGGGTTAGGGTTAGAGCCATTTGGGGTTAGGGTTAGGTTAGGGTTAGGGGTTAGGGTTAGGTTAGGGTTAGAGCCATTTAGGGTTAAGGTTTAGGGTTAGGGATAGGGTTGGGTTAAGGTTAGGGTTAGGGGTTAGGGTTAGGGACAGGGTTGGGTTAAGGTTAGGGTTAAAGGTTAGGGTTAGGGTTCGGTTTAGGTTTAGTGTTAGTGCGGGCTGCCCGCACTGACTGCTCAGGCCCGAGTTTTCCACGTTCTCCCCGAGTGGCACTGCTCGTAAGTAAAGCAGGGAACTATGTGATTCATGGTAGCTCTAGGCAGAAAAGCTCCACAGGTCTTTGTCTCCCCTCTACAACGATTAATACTGAGCCGTCCAAGCCTGTTCCTTCACCCCTCTTCTCCAGTTCTCGCCTGTTTGCACTGCTGTGGCTTGGTTGCCTGTAGGCCATTAGTGCACAGTCTGTGGCGCCTTGGAGCACCAAATACTGCATCGTGGAGGCGGATGAGGAGCCCCAGTCGGAGAGGCAACCCTCCCCGCAAACCATTGCCTCTTGCTGACCAGAACGGACCAGGAATGCCCGTTTTTCTGAAATCTCTGTTGAACTAAAACTTGGACCTGAGCCTTCCAAATGCTCGGCGGCCCTTTCTCAAGAACACTTTGGCCACAGAGCGGGACCCTGTTCAGCCCTGGAACTCTCGGCAGCCAGGAAAGAGGGCGCAGAGTAGTGACATGGTGTCAGCCAGCAACTTCTCTCCCGCCCAGCTTCTCTCTGTGCCTTGCTGGCCAGAGAACCCCAGCAACCTCTGGGAAATGCGCCTTTCCCTCTGTTCCTGCGTGACAATGTTGCCTTGCCAATCCTTTACCTTGAAGGACTGGAGACTGCTGCTTGAGGCCAGCCACTCCCTGTGAGAAGGAACTGTTGCGAGTTGCGTTTCCTGGTTCCTCTTGTTCCCCCAGGGGAGACGTGTGCTTTGCTGTGGCGGGAAACTTCCTGCAGCAATGCCACTCGTGTATCTGCGTGTCAGAAGCTGTGCCTCTGTTTCTGCAGCTGTGTCTTGAAGAGGGGTCAGACACATGGCCACTTTCTTTGTCCCCCTGCTGGCACCACTGCTGCTCCCAGCACAGTGGCCTCACAGTCCTCGGCCCCATCCACTTCATGGAGGGAGCTGGAGACCATTTGGGAAGGTCAATGCTGTCCACACTCCAGTGCTGAATAGCACTGCAGCGCGCCATGCAGCCCTTTCTATTCGGAAAGGCAAATGGATGTTCACCTCTGAAATAGCACTCTCTACCATACACACGTTCCTCCAAAGCTGTCTTGCTAGAACCATGCTCTCTCTAATAAACTCTGAAAACGTAAAAACCTTAGGATTCTCTTAGGACACTGTCGGGCAAGTACTGTGATTCCTCAGATGCTGACGCCGGCCACTTGGACTGTGTGGCAGTTAAACAGCCTGCCCGAGCTTCCCAGGCCAGCAGAAGTGTACCAAAGGCTCCGGTCCCTACACGCCGAGAGCAGCGCTGTGTCGCGAAGGGAAGTTGTCCCTGCAGGCTTGGGAAGGGGTTGTCAGGCGGGAGAGGGGAAAGGCAGCATGAGCCCTGGGAGAGGCTGCCGCCCGCCACGTGGCACCACGGTCCTTGGGTGGGAAGGGCAGGCTGATGTCATCTGGCCTTGTCTGGAAGGAGCCTTGGAGCAGGAAGGCTCTTGCCTTGCCATGAAGCCCAGAGCCCCCCTCCCCATCCCCCGCTAACAGTGTGTGCAGAAGAGGAGAGGAAGGTGACGTCCCCTCAGCCCAAGACACCACGGGCTCACAGCCACAGGGGCAGCTGTTACTTTGGCACCTCTACCTCAGCCAACCCTTCAGCGGTCACAGAAAGACCCTCTGTCTCCGTAGCAGCGAGCTGCTGCCCCTGTGCTCCTCAGCATCCTGGTGAGAACGAGACAGCAAGGGGATGTGAAGCTGCAGAGGTGATTCGTGGCCCCCCCAGTCTCTCGGTCGCCACTGCTCCCAGCAGAAAGAGGGAAGAGCCCAAGAGCTGGTGACGCAGAAGCTGTACGGGCTGGAAAAGCTGGTGCTTGCCCTGCACGACCTGACTGATGCAGAAGGCCGAGCAGAAGCAGCTGCAGCCCTGGCTGTCTCTGAGGTTGTCGAGAGGCGCTGCCATGAAGCTCAGCACGCTTCTTGGGCGCCCAGAGTCACAGCCAGAGCAGCCTCCGCCTCCAATTGCAGCTGGGCGACAGAGGCACTTTCGCTCGGAGGAACAACACTTTGTTCAGGCTGTCCAAGAGCTGGGGGCAGCGCTTCCTTCTTCTCTGGCATGGCCTTCATGGAAGCAGGTGGCGTGCGAGGGCGAGGTGCTTCCGCACAGTCGGGCTCTGCAGTCCCTGTGCCTGAATGGGCAACAGCGTTTGGAGGTGCTGGAGGCGCTGGCCCCATGGAGCTGAGGCTGCCGCAGCCCCAGCTCCCAGCTCCCAGCTCCAGGCAGCAGCCAGGCTGAGCAGCTAGAGGCACGCACGCACAAAATGCGCCCACACCTATACACGGCCCGTCTCCACGTGGCTGGCCCCACAGATAAACACACACTTGGCTCAGGTGCCCTGGTCCACCCAGGAGCTAACTCGCACACCCTCACTCTCTCCAGTCTCCGGCCCACACGGCCACCTCGAGGCCATCATCAAAGCTTCTTAGCCTACTCGCTGGCCGGGCTGCCTTGAAATTTGCTAGCAATCACACCCTGGCAAGCTGCCCCTCACGCGCTCCAGGGGCTGCGCCAGAGACGCACGGGGACCCTGGCCCCCGGTGTGACTCCCGTGGCTGGCACGTGCCCCTCCGTCCACACGCAGGCACACACAACAGAGAGTCTCCTCACCCAGGAAACTAGTTAGAAAGAGCGTTTAATGGGAAGACGGGAGCGGGGCCTCTCACAGCTTCCAGGCCGCCAGAGTCTCCTACTTCTTGGGCTCTTTCCACCAATTGCTCCGCTTCCTTTTCTTCCGTCCGCACGCCTTCACAGCTGGAGGTTTCGAGGAGTTCTTGTTCTGTTGCCACAGGCTCTTCTTCAGCTAGGCTGCTGTGTGTTTCGCGTTGCTTCGGGCTTCTGTCAGGCAGCACAGTGCTCCCAGGCTCCGTGCTAGCCAGGCCTGCTGATGCGAAGGCAGACAGGTCTGCTCCTTCAAGCTGTGGTGGGGGCAGCAGGCACAGGGCCTGGGCAGTGCCCACTGAGGACGGCCTCTTCCATTTGGCTCCCCTCACTATTGCCCCTCCGGGAGGCTGTTTCGGTGTGGAGGATGGCACCTTGCATTTTGCCGCCTGCGCTCTCCTCCCTCTGCGGAAGCACTGCTGCTGTTGTTCTTTCTAGGCTGTTGGGCTCCAAGATGGGCCCTGCGCCTTTTGCAGTCATCTGCACACAAGCCCCCTCAGTCACACTCTGCCCAGCCGCTGCAGCTGCTTCTGAGCCAGTTGTTTCTGGCGGGAGGGCAGAGGCTTGGCTCTCCTTCTGCACGGGCAGCTCAGCAGCGGGCACTTCTGGGCTTAGCAATGAAGGGCGCCCAGGCTCGCCGGCCTCTCCCGGGGCAGGCGCCTCACTAGGCACTCCCGGAGCCCACGCTTGCTCGGAGGAGTGCAAGGCAGGAGTTTGCTCTTCTGCCTCAGGTGTGCCAGGGACCGCACCGACAACTGCTCCTGCGCCCTCTGCTCCCTCGGGGAGGGGGTCACTCTCGCCTTCCAGCTGCACAGGCATCTCAGCCGCTGCCGTGCCCGCAGGCCCCAAGGCAGAGGCGCCGCCTTCGTCCACGTTTTGCGCCTGGGGAGAACGGGAGCACAAAGTGTGAAGAAGGCACACGCAGCTTGAGAAACGAAGGGCAGCCAAAAAGAAGGGGCAGGCGGCAGCACCCACGCCAAAGACCAAGCCAGGAAGAGATGCTGCTGGCAAGGCAGGCAAGAGGCTAGGAGCACATCAGCGCCGCCCCCCCACCAGCCCCCCGGCCCCCCATCGCTCCTGCACATTTGAAGCGGAGGGAGTGGAGCCATTTTCTGACCTCCCTTTGCAGAGGTGTCTCAGCCACCACTGCCTCTCTGCCTGCGACGGAAGGTACCATCAGGTATGTGCCCCACAGTAGCGCATCATCTCTCCCGTCGCACTGCTCTGGGCAGGAGCCTGAACGGCAACTGCTGCTGCACCTCCGCAGTCAAAAACACCACCTCCTCCCTCCTTTCCTGCAGGAAGTGTAGCCACCTCACTGTGCACGCGCGCGCCTCAGCGGCAGCTGCTGCCACACATTCGTTGGCATCGGCACAGTCACCCTGGTAGGCCAGCCAGACTTCCTTAGAGTCTTGGCTTTCCGGCCTGGAAAGCATTCCAATGCTTTGCAAGGGCCTTTCGGGCCGGCCTGTGTGCCTCTTCAGGACTCCTACCTTCTCCTCTGGGGCTTGCTTCTCCCCCTCCTCCAGGTGCTGTGGCTCAGCACAGCCTGCACAAGGCAGGTCCCCATCCGCAGCCTCAAGGGGCTGCAGCTTGGCCAGCGCTTCCTCTTCTTCCCACGTGATGGCCACACAAGCTTTCTCCAGCACTTCCTCAATCAAGTCTTCCACCATGGGCTGGAGCTCAGCATCCAAGTCGCACTGGCACAGCTGGGCGGGCGTCAGTGGAACAGGGAGAAAGCACCGGAGAGCACTGTCATTCTTAGCCTCTTAGCAAGGAGAAAGGAGGAGGAGCAAAGCACTTGTGCTGAAGGCAGTGCTGGCCACTGCAGGGGGCGGCCCCCTAGGGCAGCTGTCGCAGGAAGCACAAGCACAGCCGCGGGCTACAGGACGAGTGGGCTGGCGGGAGATCGAGCCTGTCGCATGGCCCGGCAACTCAACAGACCTCCTCACAGGTCTCCTCCTCCTTGGCAGCCGCCAGGAAGAGGCAGAGCACTCCCCGGCACCTCCTGCCTGCTCCTCTAGGTCTTGCCAGCCCCGCTCAGCCTGCATGCTAGCGCTATGGGGGAGAGCCTGCCCCAGCGCTGTAATCTGGAGCTGAAAGCAGCACGGCCACCACCATCTGCAGAAGCACCTTGCGCGGTGCTGCCGCTCACCTCGCAGCAGACAGAGGAAACCACGGGCTTTTGCTTTCTCTGAGGAGAAGGTGCCCGACGGTGCTGCTCAGTTTTGCATGAGCAAGTGAGCTGTCCCCACTGTGCAGGGGACAGTGCTTGGGGAGAGGGCTTGCGGCCCGGAGTAGGGCCCGACCTACCTCTCCTTGTCCTCCTTGTGTGGCCACATCTCTTCCTCGTGCTGTTTTGGCAGAGCGGGGCGAGCGGGGTGGGGCCGCAAGTGCAGCTTCCTGACTGGCCCCGTGCACCACTACTGCGCACTGCCGAGGCTCTTCTGTGTGCAGCTCTGGGAAGCAAAAGCAGGAGGACTGCTGCAGCCTGGATGCTGTTCAGCTTTCCACCGGAAGGCATGCTTTTTACAGCTACGATTCAGCAGGGCAAACTGTCTCCACGGGGTGGGCAGCAAAAGGACTGCTGCGCAGGAAAGCAACAAGCCCCAACTCCAGAGGCCCACCAGCTTTGGCTGGGGGTCAGCCCATGCAGCCCCCGCTCTCCACAGTGTCTGGAAGGAAAGTCTACCTCTCGGGCTCGTCCCGGAGAAACAATTGACCGTGGTCAGGAAAGGAGGGCCAGGGCATCCCCCGGCTTATCAGCATTTGTCAGTGGGAAGGGGAAGAGACCAAAACTTCCACAGCAGGCAACCTCCTTGCTTGCCCGCCCTACGGGACTCCCTGGCAAAAAGCCGCTGTGCGCGTTGTTGGAAGCAGTGCAGGTGGCTCAGCGGGGCTGCAGCAGAGGGAACGCTCCGAAAGCCAGGACCACATCTGTCTAGCCTGTGCTGCAGCCGTCTGCCCAGTTTGTAAGACAGCCCAGCCGGAAATGATTTCCAGGGGCAAAACCTTCGGCCCTGTGCCCATGGTGAGGCCACTGCCCACTTTCACACTCTTCCTGCAAAGACATGGTCTCTGCTTTCCTATTCACCAGCAGGTGGGGTTTTTCGGATGCCTCTCTGAAGAACAGCCTGTGAGAGCCACCTGCTCGCACGCTCCTGCTAAAGCAAGGAGTCCAAGAACGTGTCTTGACACTACCTGGAGGGGGAGAGCCAGGAAAGCCTCCGCCATCCTGAACTCTGGCTGATGCTACCAAGCTCAACATTGACTACGCTGTGCAGGTGCCTCTGGGCGAGCCAGTTTTTGGTTTGGGGATGAAAGTCAAGGCTGTGCAGCCGTCTACCTGTCTGCCCTTTGGCGTGCTTTCTGGCTGCCGCAGGCGTGGGCGTTGGGGGCCGCATCCGCCTCTGCACTCGCACTCCGGCCAGTCGTCGTCCCACTGCTTCTCGCTGGCTCGCAATCTTCCGCCAGCCAGGCTGGGCAGCAGGGAGGGCAAGCATGTCACAAGAGACTTGCTATGCAACTGCCACGGCTTTCTCTCCGGGGCTAAGGAAGACTTGCTGCTTCCCTCCTGCAAACCTGCTCTTTCCTTTGGCTCGTCAGCGCCCTGACCCTGACGAGGGGGCTCTCGGCTCTGTAGCCCACAGGGCTGGTGCTGTAGGCAGCGCCCCAGGCGCTGCCCGCCAGGCACCCAGCCCAGGGCCCTTTCAGGCTGCTGGGGCAGCCACAAAAGGCACAGCCCCACACAAGGCACCCAAACGTGGCGGAGAGGGGACAGGCCGCCCTCCCGCGCTCTCCTGCGCCACTGGCCAGTTCCTCCCAAACGCCGGCGGGGAGCAAGCGGCCGCTGTCTCGATGGCTTTGGCCCCTGCCAAAAGTGCCCGGGAGCCCTGGGGACAGCATGGCTGCTGCCAGCCATGCCCGGCCCTTCCTGCCCGCGGCTGCCCACAGTCGCCTGCCAAGGGCTCTGCCCGCTCCCGGGCAATGGCAGGCAGTGGGCAGCCCCGGGCTGCTGCCCCGCTGCTGCCAGCCGGCCCGCTCCTCCACGCTGCACCCCACCGGGCCCGGCGCACCTCCCGGGGAGCCGCCCGCCCTCTGCTGCAACACCTCCCACCAACACTCAGCAAGGGCCCGGCCCAGAGGGAGCCACCGCTTACCTCCACCAAAACCAACGTCTCCACGCTCTTGGCTGTCAGCACCACCGACTAGGCAAGAGAACAAAGAGCCAACGTGAGCAACTTGTGGCAGGGGCTGTTTCCGAAGGCCCACTTGCTCTCTGGGTGCAGCGGAAACCCCGGGCACACTTACCAGATTGTAGAAGCCAACCACCTCGACGAGACGCCGAATGGAGGCCAGTCGGGTGACCCTGGGCTCCTGGGCTCCTCGGCTTTGCCTGGCCACAGGGCAGAGGCAAGGCAAGAGCTCTGTCACAGCCAGACCTCTCTCCCTCTCTCCCCTGCAAGCAGCCCACGCTTCCACAGCACCCTGACACAGGAGACCTTCCCGCGCTTCTCGCTGGCAGCACCGCTCTCTAACACCCCCGCGGCCTGCTGACTACGCGCCTCTCCCGCATGGAAACGGGAAGCGGCAGCTCACAGCTCTCCATCCATGCAAGCAAGGAGCTGTGCTGACAGCGCCGTGGCAGTGGGGTTACTTTGCAAGCGCAAGGCTCAGCAACTCGCACCGTCCGGCCCAGTGCAGGGGGTGCCCCTTTACCCCAGCGACAGTGCGGGCAGAGCTGCCCCTGAAGCTCTCCACCCACCTTCAGCCTTCAGCCTTGTCTCGGCAGGTGGAATTCCCTGGCAAGGCTTACCTGAGGAGCCGGTCGAGCCAGAGCTCCTTCACCTCCTGCGACCTGCAGAGAGAAGGAGAAAGAGCCTCGCACCTCACTGCTCCTCATCCTGCGGAGTGACGCGGGCCCCACACACATGCCCCCGCACGCCCTGGCCCTGGGGAGAGTGCCCAGGCCAGGCTCGAGCCTCGTGGGGCTGCACAGGCACTCGCCACAAGTTCTGCCTTCCTCAGGCCTTGCAGAGGAGCTACTACTTGTCTTTCTGTCCCCTTCTCTTCTCGCCTTCCCTCACTTGAGGAGAGCAAAAGCCCTTGGAGCCCTTTGGCAGGGGAAAGAGGAGACAGGTGCCAGGGGCGAGTGCCCTAGCAGGGCGATGCGGCAAGGGGGCTGCAGCGTGAGGCGTTCGCAAGGGACAATCTCTGTGGCGCACAGTGGAGCCGGGGGGCCCGGGAGAGCCTCTGCCTTGCCTACGGACTTGTGGCAAGAGCCTGCCCCTCTGTGGCAGCTCCGGCCCTCCTGCAAAGGAGCTTGCTCCCCTGCCTTCCCAGGAAGGCTCACGGCTCTGCCTCTGCCCGTGGGCAAGCAGCAGCCCCGGCGCGCCTCTTCCCGCCTGCCCAAACTCAGGGGGTCCTGCTCGGAAAGCAAAGCGCGGCCTCTACTCTCACCCACCCAGCCTGGCCGGAGCCCCAGCAAGCCCGCCGAGGCCTGAAGGCGAGCCCGGTGGCCGGCACCCACCACTGCCAAACTCCCTGGGCCCACGACTCACCCAAAAGTCACCATACACACGTTGGTGGGCCAGGCGAGGAGGAGGGTGTTGCTGCACTTGATGCCCAGCTCCTCCTCCACTTGCTTAGGCCCACCTGCCGCCTCGTCCTCGCCGCACACCACCCACAGCTCGCTGAGAGGCACCCGGTGCTTCAGCCAGAAGGTGGAGCCCCATCTGCAGGGCAGGAGAGCAGGGAGTGAGTTGCAGCTGGCCCTTGTGGTGGGGGCAGCCCCAGCAGTCGTGCAGGCAGAGCCACTTCCCAGGGGCAAAGCCTTGGGGCGGCCCCCCGAGCCTCCCAGAGAGGCAGAAAGGAGCCTCAGTGCCTGGCCTCCCAGAGAGGGCGCTGCCGACAAGGGGCTGCTGCGTCAGGGGCCACTGCTCAGGAGGCGCCAACCACAAGGCTGTCCTTTTCCTCTGACACCTCCCCAAATTAACGGCACACTGGCTCTGCCCCTGCAGCTTAGGGACAGCCCTGCAGGGCACTGCAGGTGGTTTGGACCACGAGTGCTCGTGGAGAGCAAAGGGCATGGCCAGAGCGGATGCTCAGGGAGGACAGGAGGAGGACAGCCGCCTTGTGGACGACGTGCCTGGGGCTTTTGGATCCTGGAAGCTTTGCCAAGCCGCGTTTGGCAGTGCTGATACTTGCTGCAGGCAGCAGCTGT